>NC_136271.1:89688387-89813387 GCF_964187855.1 Myxine glutinosa | reverse complement strand
ACCCCGGCCTAGAATAGGTACACCGTATCCCTGCGCATCGTAAGAGGCGACTAAGGGTTGGCGTCAGGAAGGGCATCCGGCCATAAAAACATTGCCTCAAACAGGGAACCATGATTGTCATGGGGCTAACCCCCACTCCAGTGGGGAAAAATGGCCTTAAAACGATCATTCATTCATTCATATTCTTTGTACCATTTCAGGTTATTCACTGGACATTAAACTGCATAAATTTTAATAAAAACTGGGAAAATTGAGGCGTTCTAAAACTTTTGACCGGTAGTGTATGTATCTATATATATATCTGTGCAGCGTCTGTCTTGTCTTGTGTTGTGTTGTCACTGAACTACTTTCTCAAACTTTGGTGAAATCGTACCAAACTTCTGGAATACACATATCTCTCCCGTCGGTATGTCCTAAGGGTATTTGTTTTGAAAAATTTTCCTTTTCTTTTTTTTGGAATTTTTTTGGGAAATTTTTTTTTTCAACTTCAATTGTTTATAAAATGTGATATCACGAATATTACAAATACATTTGTGCAAAATAATTGTTTGAATTATGATTGGTTTAAACCATGACAAAACGGCAACTCGGGTACAGTCATTTATCTATATATCTACACATCTGGTCAGTGTCTGTGTTCTCACTTAACGACTCCCTCAAACTTTTGTTTCCGTGGTTGTGAAATGTTTTTAATAACGCTGTGGTGGTTTTGAATCACGTGGTGGTGAGGTATTTTGAATTATGTGGTGGTGAGGTGTTTTTAAATGACGTGGTGGTGAGGTGTTTTTAAATCACATGGAGGTGAGGTGTTTTTAAATCACATGGTGGTGAGGTGTTTTGAATTAATTGGTGGTGAGGTATTTATAATTACGTGGTGGTGAGGTGTTTTTATAACGTGGTTTATGGCTGTGAGGTGTTTTAAATTACTTGGTGATGTGTTTTGAATTACTTGGTGGTGAGGTATTTTGAATTACGTGGTGGTGAGGTGTTTTGAATTACATGGTGGTGAGGTGTTTTGAATTACGTGGTGGTGAGGTGTTTTGGATTACGTGGTGGTGAGGTGTAATCGTCCCAAACTTCCAGTCTGCACCTACCCCTCCCCTATGTATGTGCTGAGGGGTTCTTTCTTGAAAAAAAAAAAACATTCAACCTAAATCTTCAACCTAAATTGCCTATAAAAATGTAATATCACAAACACAACAAATACATTTGTGCAAAGTAATTGTTTGTATTATGATTGGTGAAAATCATGACAACACAGCAACTCAGGTACAGTCATTAGCCTCAGTTAAAATAAGCCCGCTCCTCAGTATCGAGGCCAAGCTAGTATATATATATATATATATATATATATATATATATATATATATATATATATATATATATATATATATATATATATATATATATATATATATGCAGTGCGTGTCAAAAAAAAAGGTAATCCAAATTCAAGGGGTTAATATGCATAGGTTATTTGGTTTGGCAATTTACATACGGTTTACCAATTATGAGGAGATCCTCAGCTTTCCATTGATGCCTTTCATGCATCATCGGTGTCACACATGACCGAGTGAGTACATGTTCATTGAAAATGACAAGTTCAAATAGCATTTTTACAAGTTTGGCTAATCGGTGCAAGACAGTTTTAAATGGACGCATTACTTGTCGACTGCCAAGTTGATTATGTAAAATTGTTAAGCTGGTCTGGTAATTGTCGGTTGCGTCATTCTTTGTTTAAGATGGGTATTTAAGATGGGCCTACAGTGTATGGGTTTAGAGACAGTCTGAGTCATTCAAAAGATGGTTCAATTTACGACTGAACAGCGGACCTTCGTGGTTACAACCTTTCACCAAACTGGAAGTTTGCAGCGAACTTGTGATGCGTTCAGGGAACGTTTTCCAGAACGGGAGCCTCCAGCAGCCAAAACCATCTGGGCGAATGTTAGAAAATACCATGAGCATGGCACTAGCCTCAACCGCAACAAGGAGAATTCTGGTAGGAGGTGCACTGGGCGATCGGAAATGAACATTGCAGCAGTAAGGCAGCAAGTTTTGGAGCATCCTAGGGATACCAGCGCAAGACGAAATTGGACGGGATTGCCTTTGACAACATTCAACCAAATCACAAGACTGGACCTCCACCAACATCCATATCGGATTCACATCCGGCATCAACTTACGCCAGGGGATTTTGCCAGGGGGCTGGTGCTTGCCGAATGGTTGATAGCACATTGCGAAGCAGATGTCAATTTCCTGCAGTATCTCGTTATCGGCGCCGAAGCTGCTTTCACCATGGATGGCAAGGTCAATACCCATAATGTTCTTGAATATGCACCAACAGGACAACCACCGGAATTTAATTTTGACACCAACATGAATCGACAAAAGTGGACTGTTTGGTTGGGACTTTGTGGAAGTGGTCAGGTGATCGGACCATGTTTCTTTCAAAGGAATGTCAATGGTAACAGGTATCTGCAGATGTTCAATGATTAAGTTTTACCGCAGCTGGAGGAGAACTTTGAGCGACAGGTTCGTGGTGTCTTCAGATATCTCTGGTGGGCCCAAAACGGCGCCCCAGCACATCGTCTTATCGCTGTCCGAGATCGACTGAGGGAATTCTTTGGAGACCGAGTCATCGCCCTCAAGCATGCAGTGGAATGGCCGCCAAGTTCCCCTGACCTCACACCTTGTGATTATTTCCTTTGGGGACATTTAAAGAACAAGGTGTTCATAACTCCTCCCCGTGATCTTGGCGAATTGCAGGGCCGTATTCGACATGAAGTGGATGCTTTGCGCAATGACCCGGCTATGGTGAGACGAGCAGTTCAGGGTTGTTGGTGAGATGAGCAGCTCCACCGCTGTAAGCTTTGTGTTGAAAGGGGAGGTGGACATGTTGAAGGTGTGGGTGCATAAAGGCCAATCATTCCTGAGAAAAGTTCACATCTGACGTTAATTTTGCACCAATTATCCTGACTTGCATCGATTAGCCAAACTTGTAAAAATGCGATTTGAATTTGTCATTTTCAATGAACATGCACTCGATCATGTGTGACAGCAATGATGCATGGAAGGTATCAATGGAAAGCTGAGGATCTCCTCTTAATTATTAAACCACATGTAAATTGTCAAAATAAATAATCTTTGCATATTAACCCCTTGAATTCGGATTACCTTTTTTTTGATACGCACTGTATATATATATATATATTGTGAGAAACCACCGGTGAAACCACCTGTTCTCACCCAGATTTGGTGCCCCGCCCACCGCGTGACGTGGCCTCCTTGGAGCCTCACGCGATCGGGAGGCGATTCGGCACGTGATTGGTGGAGAGTCCAGAGAGCGCGGTCGCCATCTTATGAAACGGACGCGACTCGAAGGCCCCGAGTGGGAAATAGATAAAGGGATTTCCCTGAATCTTCACGACAGCCGCGTTGGGCTGATCGTTTACCGTTCTGTATTTTACGAGTGAGTAACTCCGGAAGAGAACGAGTGATTCCCGGATCTCGTGGATTGGAACCGTGAGTCAGATATTGCCTGCGTCGTGTTGGAGCTGCTGGCCGACCGTTCCTGCAGGCCTTGTGCGGTGTATTCCACTCTGTTACCCTCCGAGTCCCGGAGATCGTCGATTGGAACCGCGAGTGATCTTGCCTGCGTCCTGTTTGGAGCTTCTGGGGCCGACAGTTCCTGCAGGCCTTGTGCGGTGTATTCCACTCTGTTACCCTCCGAGTCCCGGAGATCGTCGATTGGAACCGCGAGTGATCTTGCCTGCGTCCTGTTTGGAGCTTCGGGGGCCGACAGTTCCTGCAGGCTTTGTGCAGTGTATTCCATTCTGTTACCCTTTATGGTTTTTGTGATCGAGCCAATAAAGCATCGTGCCTTACCCCTAGAAGGCCGATTAAAACACAATGGTGTTTATTGAGTTCTCTCTGTCCACTCCGTGGACTACTTGAAGCCCGGACATTAACGTCCGTATTCCGTGCTGGGACACATCTCACAGACGGGATCGCGACAAATGGGTTGCTCGTCCTAGGATCATTCAAGTAAGAGACATTCGAATTGAGACGGGAATTCTGCATCTGCATCTTCTTTGCATCTGCTCACCAGCGGACGCCGTCTTGGAGGAGCCTTCTCACCAGCGGACGCCGTCGTGGAGGAGCCTTCTCGCCAGCGGGCGCCGTCTTGGAGGAGCCTTCTCGCCGTGGGACGCTGTCTTGGGTGGTGCTTCACTGCCGAATAAGTGAATAGCTTCGGATCCCTCCAAACAACCGACAAAAAAAAAAAAACGTGAGTATTTGTACGTGGTATTTTTCTCATTGGCAATTTGATGTGCGGTGGTGATATTGTGTAGTTCGTGTCGTATTTCCCCAACAGAGCGTTGTGTTTGAGCGTTGTGTTTTGTGCCTTGTCTTATGATAACTCGTAGCCAAGCTATGTCGACCAGAGAAGTGAGAGTTCAACCTGATCATGTTGACAGTCGCGTGGGTGGCGATGCGAGCGACGCAATCAGCCTTGACCCAGTCACTAAACCCGATATGTTAGGAAGCGATTCCATCATGACTAAATGCATGCGTTCGCCTTTCTGGACCGGGCTGACTCCGGTTCAACAACTTGACATGTATAACAGGGAGAATGACAGGGCAGAGGCAGAGCGTGCAGCAGCAGAGAGAGAGCATGCGGCAGCAGAGAGAGAGCGTGAGAGAGAGAGAGAGCGTGCGGCAGCAGCAGAGGCAGAGCGTGCTGCGGCAGCAGAGGGAGAGCGTGCAGCAGCAGAGAGAGAGCATGCGGCAGCAGAGAGAGAGCGTGAGAGAGAGAGAGAGCGTGCGGCAGCAGCAGAGGCAGCAGCAGAAGCTGAACGCGTCAGAGAGCATGAGTTGCGAATGTTGACTGAACGACCGCGGGCAGAGGGGTCTGCTGCAAGAGTCCCGGAAACTGTTCATGTTCGTTTGCCGGACTGGACGGGAGACACGAAGCCAGAAGCGTATCTGGAGATGGCGGAGAAGTTGTTGGCTGCCGGTGGCATTGATGAGAGCTTGTGGGTCGGCCATCTTGTGAGCCATCTATCTGAGAAGGCGAGGGAGGTATATGCGAGGATGGCAACCGAGGACGCAAACAAATACAGGGCATTGAAGGCCGAGATTTTGAACGCCTATGCGGTGTCCGCGTGTATTTATAGGAGAAATTTTTTCAGCTGGACTCGTCAGTCCAGTCAAACCTATGAGGAACATTCGCGGGCCTTGTTGGAACAGCTGCAGAGATGGTTCAAGGGGAGCAAGGTGGAGTTACCTCAAGCGGTTGCGGAACTCCTGGTGCGTTACCGTATCGATCAACAGCTTCCGCTTGACTTAGCATTGTTTCTTGTCGACAAAGACACTGTTTCCTTGGCAGACTGCGTCAACCTTATTGATAAACATGTTTTGGCATGCAAAATGCTGCAAGTCACGCAGTCGCGTCGTAAGACGGAGGATTCTGCGATCAAGACCGCCCCCCGTCTGCCCGGCGGCTGGATCGAGGGGAAGGGTTCTCCGATGCCCTCCACTGGTGGCGGTCGCGAGCGGCAGGCCAGGGCACGGCCCTGGTGCGATTTCTGCAGACGCGAGGGGCACGGTGGAGGCCGCTGCTTCTCTAATCCAGCTAGTCCGGCCTACCGAGGCAACCCTGCTGTTAAATCGGAGGGAGATCAGTGGGGGTCATCAACTGGGCCCTCGCACACGACGGTGGCATCGGTGACAGAGGTCACTGCCACCGAGGGTAATTCCATTCATCCGCTGTATCAGGATTATTCAGGGACCGCCTTAGTGGGTGGCCCTGATTCGATGCTGAAGTTTGAGGCCCAATACCTTCGGGATACTGGGGCGACACGGTGTGTTCTCCGGGCGGGGGTAGTTCCGGCCTCTCAGATGCGTTATACCGGCGAGTATACCCTCCTTCGGGGCATTGACCGGGTTCTTGGCCGGTATCCCCTTGCCCTCCTCGAGGTCCGGAGTGACATTTTTAAGGGTCCAGTGACCTGTGTGGTGGTACCCTACTACCCGATACCCGGGGTCTCCTTGCTGATTGGCAATGATGCCATGGCCAGGGAGGAGTCATTGACTCTGACCTGTGGGGGGGTCACTAGATCCCAGAGTAAACAGGCGGAGAGAGTGGCGGAGTCAGACATATCTTCACTCTGGCCCGAGGAGCCTAGCGCCTCGACTCCAGTTCCCGACGGTGACGTTGCGTCAGCTGAAGTCCACCCGAGCCTCCCGTCAAGCCACCCTCAGGTGCCGTGCTCCTCAGGGACCGCTCCCGCCATGTCGCGATTCAGCAGGAACGCTAATGCTAAGGTATATGTGGGAAACCTGGGCAATGGAGCAGCGAAAGCCGAGCTAGGGAGGGTCTTCGAACATTACGGACCACTCCGCAACGTATGGGTTGCTCGAAACCCACCTGGATTTGCAGTTGTTGAGTTTGAAGAGCCACGAGATGCTGAAGATTCGGTCAGAGCCCTTGATGGAAGGTTAATTTGCGGATCGCGTGTGTGCGTCGAGATGTCGAATGGCATGTCGCGGCGGCCTCGTTTCAGACGCCCTTTGGTCCGCAGGCCTTTCGACCCGAACGATCGATGTTACCAGTGCGGTGAAAGGGGTCATTACGCATATGACTGTTGTTCTCGACACCGGAGGAGTACCCGCCGCTCTAGGTCTCGGCCCGTTTCCTTCCTGTCAACGCTTCCCCCAACTTGAGTTTGGCCCCCTTGCCTCTCTATTGTGCTTTGTGTGAAGTGTAACTCTTGTAGGGTAGATATTAATGTGGTGTATGGTGTTAATATTTGTGTGTGAAAAAAAAAAAAACCAAACTGGTTCATTGTTAACCTGTTAATGCCTGTTAAATGCCTGTGCGTTAATAATTGCGTTATTGTTGCGCTATTGCGTTGCGTTGTATTGTTGCGTTGTTGCGTTATTGTTGTTAATAAGTGTTAATAATTGTTAATTGCGTTAATTGCCTGTTAGCGATTACCGCCATCATCTTGCCATGTGATTTGCACCTACTACAAATACTGGTTTTAAAAACGCCGTCTATTCGACGGGGTTTTTACTTAGGGGGGGAGGACTGTGAGAAACCACCGGTGAAACCACCTGTTCTCACCCAGATTTGGTGCCCCGCCCACCGCGTGACGTGGCCTCCTTGGAGCCTCACGCGATCGGGAGGCGATTCGGCACGTGATTGGTGGAGAGTCCAGAGAGCGCGGTCGCCATCTTATGAAACGGACGCGACTCGAAGGCCCCGAGTGGGAAATAGATAAAGGGATTTCCCTGAATCTTCACGACAGCCGCGTTGGGCTGATCGTTTACCGTTCTGTATTTTACGAGTGAGTAACTCCGGAAGAGAACGAGTGATTCCCGGATCTCGTGGATTGGAACCGTGAGTCAGATATTGCCTGCGTCGTGTTGGAGCTGCTGGCCGACCGTTCCTGCAGGCCTTGTGCGGTGTATTCCACTCTGTTACCCTCCGAGTCCCGGAGATCGTCGATTGGAACCGCGAGTGATCTTGCCTGCGTCCTGTTTGGAGCTTCTGGGGCCGACAGTACCTGCAGGCCTTGTGCGGTGTATTCCACTCTGTTACCCTCCGAGTCCCGGAGATCGTCGATTGGAACCGCGAGTGATCTTGCCTGCGTCCTGTTTGGAGCTTCTGGGGCCGACAGTTCCTGCAGGCTTTGTGCAGTGTATTCCATTCTGTTACCCTTTATGGTTTTTGTGATCGAGCCAATAAAGCATCGTGCCTTACCCCTAGAAGGCCGATTAAAACACAATGGTGTTTATTGAGTTCTCTCTGTCCACTCCGTGGACTACTTGAAGCCCGGACATTAACGTCCGTATTCCGTGCTGGGACACATCTCACAGACGGGATCGCGACAATATATATTACATTTTGTTTATTGAAAATCTCCAGTGTCCCGGAGGTTCCTAGTAGGACGGTAAAATAAATTCTCAAGTGTATAATGTCGGGAAACTAATGAGATATAATTTAGTACAAGAAGTACAAACCTCTTCCATATATTAGCATATATGATAAGTAATAAGAAATATAAATGTATTTTACATATTTACTCCATGCATCTTACCTTTTCCCTTCAGTGTGTCTGAAACTATCTATAGACTCAAGAGTATCCTGTTCGTGAATCTCTTTGAACATCCCTCTTATGTGTCCATTGATGATGATCATTACTTTTCTTTCAGCTAACAACTACAAACTTCCCAGTTGTGGTCAAGATTGGACATGCTCACTCCGGCTTGGGAAAGGTATGCCATCGATCATCGAGTAGCAAATGCTTATCTTGTTACATTACCATTTTCATTTACTCGTCAACAGAAATGCAGTGTGTTGTATGAAATGGTGGTGGCTTTCTTTTCACTCACATTTGTAAACGAGGCCATTCTGTAGGCCTCCATTTACCTTTGATCTCGTATCAACACACGTTAACATTTGCTGCAATGCCGGAAATTGACTCAAGTTCTTTGCAGTGTTCTAGTTTGTTATTGGCTCGTCAAGCACAACTCTTTGTTGATTGTTCATCCAAGGGTTTTCAAATAGAACGTTTAAGTATAATTAACTCCTTGGTTATCTTAAGAAGTGGTTCATAATCCATTCTGAGAAAACAAGTTCCTTGTCTGTGAAAAATAATCGTATATTTTAATATGTGTGGTCTCATGAGCATTATGTCATAAATATGGACAAGCCAACTGTCTGATAATCAAAACAATGACAACAGGAAAGAGCAATCAGACGTTGCAGACCCTCGACAGGACAGGACTTGACTTGTTTTGTGTGGTTGTTTGTTTGTGTCTGTGAGGTGTGCAGACTATGTATGACATTCCATTCGTATGTATTTTATATACAATATACATACAGACGTATTTTATAGATACACGTATTTTACTGACGTAAATATATTTTTATAGACGTAAATATATTTTTATAGACATATTCATATACATCCTTTATAAAAAGTACTTGCATTCTAATAGTACATACATTATAGACGTACTCACATTCTAATTGTACATACTTTATAGATATACTCACATTCTAATTGTGCATACTTTATAGACATACTCACACTGTAATTGTACATACTTTATAGACGTACTCACATTATAAAAGTACCTACTTTATAGACGTACTCACATTCTAATTTTACATACTTTATAGACATACTCACATTCTAATTGTACATACTTTATAGACGTACTCACATTCTAATTGTACATACTTTATAGATATACTCACATTCTAATTGTGCATACTTTATAGACATACTCACACTGTAATTGTACATACTTTATAGACGTACTCACATTATAAAAGTACCTACTTTATAGACGTACTCACATTATAATTGTACATACTTTATAGACATACTCACATTCTAATTGTACATACTTTATAGACATACTCACATTCTAATTGTACACACTTTATAGACGTACTCACATTCTAATTGTACATACTTTATAGATATACTCACATTCTAATTGTGCATACTTTATAGACATACTCACATTATAATTGTACATACGTTATAGATGTACCTACATTATAATTGTACATACTTTATAGACATACTCACATTCTAATTGTACATACTTTATAGACATACTCACATTCTAATTGTACATACGTTATAGATGTACTCACATTATAAAAGTACCTACTTTATAGACGTACTCACATTCTAAGTGTACATACGTTATAGATGTACTCACATTCTAATTGTACATACTTTATAGATGTACTCACATTCTAATTGTACATACTTTATAGACATACTCACATTGTAATTGTACATACTTTATAGACATACTCACATTCTAATAGTACATACTTTATAGACGTACTCACATTATAATTGTACATACTTTATAGACATACTCACATTCTAATTGTACATACTTTATAGACATACTCACATTATAAAAGTACCTACTTTATAGACGTACTCACATTATAATTGTACATACTTTATAGACATACTCACATTCTAATTGTACATACTTTATAGACATACTCACATTCTAATTGTACACACTTTATAGACGTACTCACATTCTAATTGTACATACTTTATAGATATACTCACATTCTAATTGTGCATACTTTATAGACATACTCACATTATAATTGTACATACGTTATAGATGTACCTACATTATAATTGTACATACTTTATAGACATACTCACATTCTAATTGTACATACTTTATAGACATACTCACATTCTAATTGTACATACGTTATAGATGTACTCACATTATAAAAGTACCTACTTTATAGACGTACTCACATTCTAAGTGTACATACGTTATAGATGTACTCACATTCTAATTGTACATACTTTATAGATGTACTCACATTCTAATTGTACATACTTTATAGACATACTCACATTGTAATTGTACATACTTTATAGACGTACTCACATTATAATTGTACATACTTTATAGATGTACTCACATTCTAATTGTACATACTTTATAGACATACTCACATTGTAATTGTACATACTTTATAGACATACTCACATTCTAATAGTACATACTTTATAGACGTACTCACATTATAATTGTACATACTTTATAGACATACTCACATTCTAATTGTACATACATTATAGATGTACTGTACTCACATTATAAAAGTACCTACTTTATAGACGTACTCACATTCTAAGTGTACATACGTTATAGATGTACTCACATTATAATTGTACATACTTTATAGATGTACTCACATTCTAATTGTACATACTTTATAGACATACTCACATTGTAATTGTACATACTTTATAGACATACTCACATTCTAATAGTACATACTTTATAGACGTACTCACATTATAATTGTACATACTTTATAGACGTGCTCATATTCTAGGAGTATGTACTTTATAGAAGTTCTCGTTTGTAAAAAAGATAACATGTAATACTGGCTACCACCAGGTGGGGTTTCTGTCCTCCATTAGCACATTATGTGCAGACAAACAAACAAACAAGGGCACACAAATGGTATTTCCCTTTCACACGGAATCTATTCAGTTGCTGCTTTAACATTATTTTCATGGATAATTTTATTATTGTTCATATATTTTTGGTGTAAATGGAAATCGCATTTGCACGGTCGTTCCGTCGCACCTCACGCACCCTCCACGGCTGTACTTACCGAGCGTTATTGGTCATTGAGGAATGGTCTGCGGGGGCCCTCCAATGAGCTATTGGCCAGTAAAAACGGCACTCCATAATTGAGATGAAAATTGCTGGTGCACACACTTTTAATACGATGTTTACGCCTCATAAAATCTACCAATATGAGATGCTCGCACATGGTCAACACAGCTGCTCTCAAAGCTTTTTCAAATTTTCAATCTTCATGCTTGAGCATTATATTTTTATTGGAGGAATCCTTGTTTTGATTATGTGGAATTAGTTACCCACTCCACTAGGGAGTCTAATCCTTACGCGAGTCGCTATTGTCATTAGTATATAACATTATGTAGTCGGAATATGATCGCAAAGGAAGTGTTCCTGGGGGTGACAGGTCAAGGTGGAAAACCATTACGACTTCCAAGACGTGGCTGGCATCGTGGCGCTGGCTCAGACTTATGCCACGGCGGAGCCGTACATCGCCGGGAAATATGACATCCGCGTGCAGAAGATCGGCAACAACTACAAGGCCTACATGTTGGTCGCACCTCGCTTTTTGCACAACATTCGTGATTATATCTTTATGTCGTTCTTTGAATGTTCCCTCCCAATAAATCAGGATTTTGTACTTCATGTCTAGCATTGATCTATTGTTGAGGATAGCCTGGTGTTAGCTTAGCGGTTAGGGTGCCGGCTTAGGATCCTAGGATCCTGGGTTCGAAGCCTGGTGTGTTGGTTTAGCGGCTAGGGTACCGGCTTGGGATCCTAGGAACCCGGGGTCGAAGCCTGGTGTGTTGGCTTAGCGGCTAGGGTGCCGGCTTGGGATCCTAGGAACCAGGGGTCGAAGCCTGGTGTTGGTTTAGCGGCTAGGGTGCCGGCTTAGGATCCTAGTAACCTGGGTTCGAAGCCTGGTGTGTTGGTTTAGCGTCTAGGGTGCCGGCTTAGGATCCTAGGAACCTGGGTTCGAAGCCTGGTGTGTTGGCTTAGTGGCTAGGGTGCCGGCTTGGGATCCTAGGAACCTGGGTTCGAAGCCTGGTGTGTTGGCTTAGTGGCTAGGGTGCCTGCTTGGGATCCTAGGATCCTTGGTTCGAAACCTGGTGTGTTAGGTTAGCGGTTAGGGTGCCGGCTTGGGATCCTAGGATCCTGGGTTCGAAGCCTGGTGTGTTGGTTTAGCGGCTAGGGTGCCGGCTTGGGATCCTAGGATCCTGGGTTCGAAGCCTGGTGTGTTGGTTTAGCGGTTAGGGTGCCGGCTTGGGATCCTATGATCCTGGGTTTGAAGCCTGGTGTTGGCTTAGCGGTTAGGGTGCTGGCTTGGGATCCTAGGATCCTGGGTTCGAAGCCTGGTGTGTTGGCTTAGCGGCTAGGGTGCTGGCTTGGGATCCGAGGAACCCGGCGTCGATGCCTGGTGTGTTGGCTTAGCGGCTAGGGTGCCGGCTTGGAAACCGAGGATCCTGGGTTCAAATCCGGGTCGATCGCTGAATTAACGCCAGGGGGGTTGACTCAGCCTGTCATCCTTCCAAGGTCGGCAAATTGAGCACCAGTTCACTGGTAATTCCCTGTGTGTTGCAAGAGGCGACGAACAGGGTTAGCAACAGGAAGGTATCCGGCCATAAAACATCTGGCCAAAAGGCCAACCGCTGCTCTTCAGGGGAAAATGGCCTCCAAAGGTGGTGCTTTTTATTGTTGAGGATAGCTAATCACACCCAGTGATATGTTATCCACGTGCTTGTCTCAGGAGAACTTCTATTTCCGGTAGCTGGAAGGCCAACTCGGGCTCATCGATGCTGGAGCAGATCGCCATGACAGACAAGTGAGTTGCGAGCACAATGGCGCACTCAGACGGCTCTGGCTAGATGATGAGAGCAGGTTCGACACGATGATCTTACGCATTCATTTTCATCCCCCTGCTGATGACATGTATTAAGAGGAGCAGTTTTCTTGTTCCGGTGACAAAAGGATGAATGGGATGTGGAGAAAATGCTGAACGCAACAAAAGTGCGACACTTAATGAAGGGGCAATTGGAACAAGCATTCTGAGTATTGCGCTGCAATACATGTCCCCGACCAGCAGTCTGTCGTCCGGAAAACTGTTGGGGAAATTAGCAAGGGTTATTTACCCACAGGTTCTGAATCGTTCCCAATCGCTAATTACCCCAGGACGGGCTCACCTGTGATTTGCACTCGGGACTTCGATTTATACACCTTGCAGACAGGTCAGCAGAAGCACGACAAAATAAGTTGTTGATAAAGAACCTTTCGAGTCGCTAAATATCAGTAATTTATTATATTTTCCGGTTCACGATCAATGATCGATGTGTATATATACAGTATGTTGCTCGCCTTGGCTCTGCCCCTCCCGAAAACGCACGCTGTGTCGCGCTATTGACGTTAGCGAGACGAGGCTGAGGGCGCGCGGTGCGGCTTGAGGAGAACTCTAGAATAAACAAGCGACATCCATTTTTAAAATATTTTCGTTTAATTAACGATATCTGCCAAACCACATGCCTTGTCGCAAATTCCAAAAGGACATTTTAGTAGATTGACATGCTGAACAGATTTGTGAAGTTTCCCCTCGATTGGATCAAAAATGACGGAGGAGCTCGGTTTTAAAGGTTCATGCTTAAAAACGTCATAAATCTGAAACCATGTGATGCATGACATCATGCTCGCTGACTTTTTTGTTCGTCACGGGTATGCGATTCTGCCTGCAAAGTTTGGCCTCGATCTGTTCAGCCGTTGCAGAGAAAAAGGGGTTTTCGTGTTTTCATGAAAAGCAATATGGCGGCCGAACCACGTGACCTGTGACGTCATAATTACCATTGAAATATTCTACAGACTGAGTCCCCCCTACGGTGAAAATTTGATCTCAATCGGTCCTATTATTGCAGAGAAAATGTTTTTTAAAGGAAATTAAAACTTAAAATGGCACTGAGTTAAGGAGCATCAGAATTATCAGAATTCCCAAAGTTCAAAGTGCCATAACTTTGTCAAAAATGATCGAAACGTCGTGAAGTTCGAACTCGATCTGTAACTTATCATGAGGAAACCATCTACCAAGTTTGAAATCATTAGCGTTAAGCGTTTAGAAAAAAAGTTCGGAAAAATGTTCTTTGTGTGACGGACTGACGGACGGACGGACGGACAGACTGACGAACGGACAGACTGACGGACAGACGGATGGACTGACGGACTGACGGACTGATGGACTGACGGACTGACGGACTGACAGACGGACAGATGGAGGGACGGCATGCAAACCCATAGTCCCCTCCGGTGTACACCGGTAAGGGACTAATAACACCTGGTGTTGATTGCAAACACTGGATTGCCATTGGCTTGTATATGCGCAACGTCATGTTCAGCAAGTTATTTTTCTAGAGCACGTTTAAAATAAATAAATTACCTTCTCCAAGATACAGATTTTTTTTTTTTTTTTTTTTTTTTTTGTATACAAGATCGAGGCTCGTGAAAGAGCTAACATTAATCACACAAAAAGCCAAACCGACACACAAAACACAAAAAACAAGGGGAGCGGCAGACAAGATGGGGAGAGAGGGGGAAGGACACAAAAGAGAGGGGGAAGAGGGGGAAGGACACAAACACAACATTTGAGAGCAGGGACATCGGGAGGACTTGGGGGGAGGTGGGAGAGGATTAAAACATATGAACACTGCAAGGACTCTGGGGTGAATTACCGGGGGTAGAAAAGATCAAGGTTTTCGATGGGGGAAGATAAGAGATGGTGGTGAACAGCTGTTTTAAAGACCTGGAGGGAGGAGTGGGATTGAAGGGAGTGGGGGAGTTTGTTCCAGAGGCGGGAGAAAAGGGGAATGAAAGAGTGAAGGTGAGCAGAGAGCCTAGACTTTGGCAGTTTAACCATAAGAGGGTTGCAGGCCGATCTTGTGCGACCTGAAGGAATATTGGGGGGACAGAGCACAGAGAGAGCTGGGGGAGCAAGGCCGGAGAGGAGTCGGTAGAAGACAGAAAGACCACCAACCTGCCTGCGGTGAGTGAGTGAAAGGCCCTCGGCGTTGACTACATCGCAGGAGATTCCAATGATTCTGAAAGCTTTGGCCTCAACAGCGTGAAAAAATTTCATTAATGTTTAATTCAGTTTTCGTGTGTGAAATCCAGATCTGGCATATATATATATATATATATATATATATATATATATATATATATATATATATATATATATATATATATATACAGTATATATACATTCACGTGAAAAAGTAAGTACTCCCCATGTAAAGTTTTGACGTTTTCAACATATTTCAACATTTTAATGTCCCATTTTAACTTTTTCAACATATTTCAACATACAGCTTTTTTTTTCTTTTTTTTTGTATACAAGATCGAGGCTCGTGAAAGAGCGAACATTAATCACACAGAAAGACAAACCGACACATAAAACATATAACATCGGGAGCGGTAGACAAGATGGGGAGAGAGGGGGGAAGGACACAAACACAACATTTGAGAGCAGGGACCGAGAGACATGGAGACATCGAGAGATCTGAGAGAGGGCGAGGGCTTTGGGGGGGGGCATGGGAAGGGGGCGGTGGGAGAGGTATAAAACATATGGACACTGCCCGGACTTCCAGGAAAGAAGTTGGAATTTCAAACCAGGTGGATCTGGGGTGAATTAGCGGGGGGTAGAAAAGATCAAGGTTTTGGATGGGGGAAGATAAGAGATGGTGGTGAACAGCTGTTTTAAAGACCTGGAGGGAGGAGTGGGATTGAAGGGAGTGAGGGAGTTTGTTCCAGAGGCGGGAGAAAAGAGGAATGAAAGAGTGAAGGTGAGCAGAGAGCCGAGATTTCGGCAGTTTAACCATCAGAGGGTTGCTGGCAGATCTTGTGCGACCTGTAGGAATATTTGGGGGACAGAGCACAGAGAGAGCTGGGGGTGGAAGGCCGGAGAGGAGTCGGTAGAAGACAGAAAGACCACCTACCTGCCTGCGGTGAGTGAGTGAAAGGCCCTCAGAGATAGCTTCATCGCGGGAGATTCCAATAATTCTGAAAGCTTTGGTTTCAACAGCGTGAAGCCGAGCTAGGTGTGAGGCAGGAGCACCGGCCCATAGGGGAGAACAGTATTCCATTGAGCTGCAGATGAAAGCCTTGTATGTGGTGAGGAGCTCAGGTGTGCCGAGGAAGGACTTCGCACGACGGAGGATGCCCAGTCGGCGACTGGCTTTGGAGGCCAGCTTGGAAATGTGGTTTTCCCAAGAAAGATCATGGCAGATAGTGAGACCCAAAAGCTTGAGCGACAGAACTTCTTGGAGAGGATTGTTGAGAAAGTAGATGGGAGGGTTGTCCAGTCGATCTTTTCGGAGAGACATAGTAAGAGTGTGAGATTTGTCAGGATTGAAAGACATGTTCCACTTGTTTGACCAGTCTGTGATTTTGTCCAAGTCTTCAGAGAGTGAGGAGGCTGCAGACTGCCGATCTGAGGGAAGAGAAATGGAGCGGCAGAGAGTGGAGTCATCAGCAAAGAGATAGAGAGGATTTTCAAGAGAGTCAGAGATCTTTGATGAAGACCAGAAAAAGCACGGGGCCCAGAACACTGCCTTGGGGAACTCCAGCCTGAACAGGAAGAGGAGATGAGATAAACCCATTCAGGGCCACACGTTGACGACGACTAGAGAGGAAGTCCGCCAGCCATGCGTGGAGATTTCCATGGATACCAAAGGAGGAGAGTTTGGTGAGCAGTGCGGGGTGCCAGACCGTGTCGAAGGCACGTGATATGTGGAGGGAGACAGCTCTAATTTCCTGTTTGGCATTCAGGGACCTCCATCCATTGTTGAGACAGCAGAAGCAGCATGTCCAGAGTAGAGTGACCTGGTCTGAAACCAAATTGATGATCAGAGATCAAGCCATTGGAGAAGAGGAAAGATTTCATATCCGAAGCAATGATGGATTCCATGACTTTGCTGATAATTGGGAGAAGGCTGATTGGTCTGTAGTTGCTAGGATCTGTTTTTGCACCTTTTTTGTGCAAAGCGGTGATGTTGGCTGATTTCCAAGCAGATGGCAGTTGACCTTGAGCAAAAGAGAGGGTGAAGAGAACAGAGAGAGGGTGAGATAGAGCGGCAGAGCAGGATTTTAGGACCCGTGGGCTGATGCCGTCGGGTCCAGTTGCAGAATCAGAGTCGAGGGTTGACAGAAACTTTTCCACCTTCTCAGGAGGAAAGGACACGGAGTCCAGGAGCAGCAGGGTACGACTGGGTATGGTGGGTGCAGAGAGGGATGGGTTTGGGACACAAGATTTAGAGGCAAACACAGAGTTGAGGCATTCAGCTTTTTCACGTGCGGAGTCAGCTGTGTAGCCGTTTGAGGTAAGGGAGGGGATGGAGGGGGAACAAACACCAGAAACGGATTTGACCAGATGCCACCAGGATTTGGAAGAGGGAGACAGATAAGAGAGTTCGGTCTTGAGAATGGAGAGATATTGTTTCCTGGCTCTCCTGAGGGTGGACACACACTTGTTTCGGGCTTTGTGAAAGGAAATGAGATTTCCTTCCGTTGGATTTGCTTTCCAGGAGACGAAGGCAAGTTGTTTCTGGGCAACAGCCTCACCACAAGATGGATGGATGGGAGGAAGGGTATGACAACTGAAGACGAGATGGGATAAATCTGTGCATGAGAGAGAGCAATTTACTTTGGAAGAATTCCCAGGATGAGTTGATGTCAGAGGTGGTAGAGATGGGAGACCAGTCCACATGATTGATGGCTGCTTGAAGACCGTGCCAGTTGGCCTGAGTGAAATGCCAGACTCGTCGACGCTGAGCAGGCTCCCTGAGGATGGTCAGAGAGATGTCCACTTTAACAAGGACATGATCAGATGATCCGATTGGAGCAGAAGAAGAGCAGCAGACATTTTCAGGGAAGTTAGTCATAACCAAGTCCAAAAGAGAAGATGTTCCGTTGACTGAGATCTGGGTCGGGAAATTGACAGATTGTGTCAGTCCCAGTGAGTCGCAGAAGTCCTTTGCTGAGGAGCCATGGCTGGTGAGAGAGGTACCCACACCCAGCCAACTGGCATGATGACAGTTGAAATCACCACATATGAGGAAGAGAGAGTTGGGATGAGTAGATGGAAGTTGGTCCATATTATCAGACAGCGAGATGTAGATGGAGTCATCATTTGATCTTCATTTCAACAATATTGATAGATAAAGGTGATATAATATAACAATTATCATGAAACATTTACATTTTGTAGTCCATTGTATAATTTAAATAAACATAAATGCAAATTTCGCATGTGGAAAAAGTAAGTACACCCCTACATTTATCACTACTTCAAATACCTAAAATTAGAATCAGGTTTATCAAACCTCGACTCTGATTCTGCAACTGGACCAGACGGCATCAGCCCACGGGTCCTAAAATCCTGCTCTGCCGCTCTATCTCACCCTCTCTCTGTTCTTGTCACCCTCTCTTTTGCTCAAGGTCATCTGCCAACATCTTGGAAATCAGCAAACATCGCCGCTTTACACAAAAAGGTGCGAAAACAGATCCTTGCAACTGAAGACCAATCAGCCTGCTTCCAATTATCAGCAAAGTCATGGAATCCATCATTGCTTCGGATATCAAATCCTTCCTCTTCTCTAATGGCTTGATCTCTGATCATCAATTTGGATTCAGACCAGGTCATTCTACTCTGGACATGTTGCTTCTGCTGTCTCAACAATGGATGGAGGTCCTCAATGCCAAACAGGAAATAAGAGCTGTCTCACTTGGCATATCACGTGCCTTCGATACGGTCTGGCACCCCGCGCTGCTCACCAAACTCTCCTCCTATGGTATCCATGGAAATCTCCACGCATGGCTGGCGGACTTCCTCTCTGGTCATAGGCAACGTGTGGCCCTGATTGGATTTCTCTCATCTCCCCTGCCTGTTCTGGCTGGAGTTCCCCAAGGTAGTGTTCTGGGCCTTGTGCTATTTCTGGTCTTCATCAATGATCTCTCTGACTCTATGGAAAATCCTCTCTATCTCTTTGCTGATGACTCCACTCTCTGCCGCTCCATTCCTCATCCCTCAGATCGGCAGTCTGCAGCCTCCTCACTTTCTGCAGACCTGGACAAAATCACAGACTGGTCAAACAAGTGGAACATGTCTTTCAATCCTGACAAATCTCACACTCTTACAATGTCTCTCCGAAAGGACCGACTGGTAAACCCTCCCATCTACTTTCTCTACAATCCTCTCCAAGAAGTTCTGTCGCTCAAGCTTTTGGGTCTCACTATCTGCCATGATCTTTCTTGGGAAAACCACATTTCCAAGCTGGCCTCCAAAGCCAGTCGCCGACTGGGCATCCTCCGTCGTGCGAAGTCCTTCCTTGGCACACCTGAGCTCCTCACCACATACAAGGCTTTCATCCGCAGCTCAATGGAATACTGTTCCCTCCTCTGGGCTGGTGCTCCTGCCTCACACCTAGCTCGGCTTCACGCTGTTGAGGCCAAAGCTTTCAGAATCATTGGAATCTCCTGCGATGAAGTTAACTCCGGAGGCCTTTCACTCACTCACCGCAGGCAGGTTGGTGGTCTTTCTGTCTTCTACCGACTCCTCTCCGGCTTTGCTCCCCCAGCTCTCTCTGTGCTCTGTCCCCCCAATATTCCTTCAGGTCGCACAATATCTGCCTGCAACCCTCTTATGGTTAAACTGCCAAAATCTAGGCTCTCTGCTCACCTTCAATCTTTCATTCCCCTTTTCTCCCGCCTCTGGAACAAATGCCCCCACTCCCTTCAATCCCACTCCTCCCTCCAGGTCTTTAAAACAGCTGTTCACCATCATCTCTTATCTTCCCCCATCCAAAACCTTGATCTTTTCTACCCCCGCTAATTCACCCCAGAGTCCTTGCAGTGTTCATATGTTTTATACCTCTCCCACCTCCCCCCAAGTCCTCCCGATGTCCCTGCTCTCAAATGTTGTGTTTGTGTCCTTCCCCCTCTCTCCCCATCATCTTGTCTGCCGCTCCCCTTGTTTTTTGTGTTTTGTGACGGTTTGACTTTTTGTGTGATTAATGTTAGCTCTTTCACGAGCCTCAATCTTGTATACAAAAAAGAAAGGAAAAAAAAGGTGCACCAGCTCATATGCAATTGATTAGAACATCGTTAGAGAGGATCTTGGAGGAACCTGTCTTATTTAAACCTCAGACATTTAGTTTGGTTTGCTCTTTGTTGTTGAAGTGTGCGGCGTCACCATGCCTAGATCAAAAGACCTCTCTGAGGCCTTCAGAAAGAAGGTTGTAGATGCCTACGATTCTGGGAAGTGATTTAAAAAGATCTCCAAACAATTTGAAATCAATCATTCGACTGTCCGGAAGATCATCTACAAGTGGATAAGATTCTAAACAACTGCCAACCTGTTCAGGCCAGGCCGCCCCAGCAGGTTCAGCCCGAGAGCAGACCGCAAGATGCTGAAAGAAGTCTCTAAGAACCCCAGAATGTCATCACGGGACCTACAGGTAGCTCTTGCCACTGTTGAAAGTGCACGAGTCTCCCATTAGAAAGAGGCTGCACAAATTTGATCTACATGGGAGGTGTGCCAGGAGGAAACCGTTGCTGTCCAGAAAGAACATCAGGGCAAGACTAAAGTTTGCCAATGAACACCTCGGCAAAGACCAGCACTTCTGGAACATTGTGCTCTGGACAGATGAGTCAAAGGTAGAGCTATTTGGCCACAGTACCAGAAGACATGTTTGGTGAACACCAAAGACAGCATTTGACCACAAGAACCTGATACCAACTGTAAAGCACGGTGGTGGAAATATGGTTTGGGGCAGCTTTGCTGCATTAGGGCCTGGGCAGCTCACCATCATAGAATCCACTATGAATTCTTCATTGTACCAGAGGGTGCTTGAGGAGAATGTGAGGCCATCTGTCGGAAAGTTGAAGCTCAACCGAAGATGGACCTTGCAACATGACAATGACCATAAACATACCAGTAAATCCACCAAGGAATGGCTGAAAAGAAAGAAATGGAGGGTTCTGGAATGGCCAAGTCAAAGCCTGGATCTAAATCCCATCGAGATGTTGTGGGGGGATTTGAAACGAGCTGTGCATGCAAGAAACCCCTCAAACATCGCACAGCTGAAAGAATTATGCATGGAGGAGTGGGCAAAAATTTCTCCCAGTCGATGGCAGAGACTGGTACACAGTTATAAGAAACGCCGACTTGAGGTTGTTTCTGCCAAAGGGGGCAATACCACCTATTAGAGCCAAGGGTGTACTTACTTTTTCCACATGCGAAATTTGCATTTATGTTTAAATTATACAATGGACTAAAAAATGTAAATGTTTCATGATATTTGTTATATTATATCACCTTTATCTATCAATATTGTTGAAATGAAGATCAAATAGCTGTATGTTGAAATATGTTGAAAAAGTCAAAACTTTACATGGGGTGTACTTACTTTTTCACATGACTGTATATACATATATATAACATATATACATACATACACACACACACACACACACACACACACACACACACACACACACACACACACACACACACACACACACACACACACACACATATCTCCCATATCAGTGGTTGAGGTCTGAATCCAGATATGACCGGAAGTGGATACAAAAGGTAAACTTCAGCTTGGCGGAGGTATATGCTCTCTACCGAGTGATGTTCTAGTTAATAATTAGAATTAGTTAATAAATTCATTTATTTAATTGAAATAATAAAACAATTCTCAGATACAATTTGGGACTATCTAGCTACATAAGCAAAATGGTGGGATGTTTGTTAGTGCAGCCCCCAGTCTGCCTCCCCATTGGACCCTCCACTCCCTTAAACCCACAAAATACACAAAGTAATGCTGACAACCTAAATTTCTAGCACAGCACATGTCAATCAAAAGGTGTATAAGCTATTGTGTAAAATCTTAACAAAGCTGCCAAAATTCCAAATTAGCTCCAAGCCCAAAGTCATTTGACGTGCCTCAGGCCCAGAAATTATTACATACATGAACCAAATATGAAAGAAATGCATCATGTGATTTTTGAGTAGAGGCTATAGACCGAAACACGGACGGACGGACAGACATACATGACTCAAAATACTATAATACCCCAACCCAGCCAAAGCCTTGTTGGGCGTTAAAAACAAGATTATGAACAAAATTATTGTATGTGCAGTGGACAGCCATCTTGAATGCTTCATAGTAACGTCAGAACTCGCTGAGATGAGGAAGAGAGCCCCACAGGTATCAGACAAATAAGAGATTAAAACAGCTTTCACCTTGTAAACCGAAACATGACATCTTTTGGCCATGACATGTACAGGCACAAAATTACCTTTCAAAAGATACCTGATCTACAGGGTGTCCACAAAGTCGCGCATCATATGAAATTATTTAATTGATTATTTATCATAGGAGATTAAATTATTTAATTGATAAATTATTTATCATAGGAGATTAAAATATTTAATTGATTATTATTTATTTACCATTATTATTATGATTATTATTATGGTAATTATTTACCATAGGAAATTAAATTATTTAATTCAACAATTAGCCCAGATATGTTGAAGAACATTCAGAGAGACCTGCTTTTCCGTTGACAAACATGTTTGAGATTGGCGGGACACATTTCGAACAACTGATGTAGCCAAACATACAAATACATGTTTTACCTATGATGCGTGACTTCGTGGACTCACTGTAGTTAACCCCTCCACGACTTAATGTCAGGCCTGGGTTCAAGTCCAGCCGCAGCTATAAACGGTCATCCTGGTGTTTCACAAGCAAGGCAATTCATCAATTTGAGTGCCATCCCTCGGATGGACGTTTAACGGGCATCACGTCTACCGTCATCAGTTGGTGGACGTTAAAGATCCCATGATGTCTTTTGTGAAGAGTAGGCGAGCTATCGCCGGCACCATGAACAAATTCCATAAGACGGAGCAGCAACCCGACCAGGATTGTAGGTTCGTAACTGTTTCGACAGCATCAACGTTCTGCGCATTTTACATGATGATGATAATGATGATGTTGATAATGATGATCATGAAGATGTTGATGACGATGACGATGTTGATGATTATGTTAATGATGATGATAAAGTTGCTGATGTTGATGATGGTCATGGTGATGGTGATGATGATTTTGGTGATGATGATGTTGATGATGATTGTGATGATAATGATGGTGATGATGATGATGATTTTGGTGATAATGATGTTGATGATGATCATGATGACGATGTTTGATGATGGTGATGATGTGGATGATGATGGTGATGTTGGTGATGTTGGTGGTGTTGATGATGATGCTGGTGATGTTGAAGATGATTGTGGTGATGATGATGAGGATTTAAACCCAAAACCTCAAACCCAAAACGATCAATAACTCCACAATGATGACATGGCTGATTGACGTATGCTTCCATTCTAAGATTAAATTTCATCCAAACAGTACGGTGCGTAATTGCCATCAATTGTGATCCCCGAATCGACCGAGAGTGATTGACGAAACTTTTGGAGAGAACGGCCGTTTTACGAGCTCAAAGTTTACAACAATGTGCTCCACAAACTGAATTCCTTGCATGTTTTGCTCCGCGCTGCTATGATATTGTTGCGGATATGAGGAGTGCATTTTTTTGATTGTGTTGTATTATATTGGAAATGGTGATGAACATTGTTGAATATGGCCCCTCCTGCCTCCAGAGTTGTGTAAAGGTAAAAAGGGCGTCCCGGTAGTTATTCCATGAAACACCACATTGCAGGACCCGATAAAACCCTTGTTCAGTAGCTTATATCTTATTATGTGTTTTAGAGTAAGGCCTTGTCTTCCATTAGAATAATACTCCATTGCACCGAATCAATTAAGAATAGCTCCCCTTCAATACTTCCATTTCCCAGCCAAACTCTCCATCTGCGGGTAAAGCAGTTTACAAGCGTGGGGTGCACGCCCTCTCATTTCGCTGCTATAGTGAATATGTGCTCCGTGTTCTGTTTGAACAGGAGGGGCGGAGTCGCCCGGGAGAGGCAAACCCAGGGCGTGCCACGAAGGGCGGGGCTGTTCAGCCCCATGCCCAAATAAGGAAACAAGCCCGTGGCTCGCCACGAGGGGCGTGCCGTCGGCGCCATGCCCAAATAAGGAGACAAGCCCGTGGGATTACCATACAAGGTCACGAAACAGAGCACGGGGGGGGGGGGGGGCGGTACCAAAACCGAGGAGGGCATGTCAGACCCACGCTGAAGGTTTGGACGAGAAGGGTGCGACGATCGCTGGGACAAGCTACACGAGAGATACGGCAGATGAGTCCAGGTGCGTAAGAGGGTCGGCAGTCCACCGGGAGAGAGTTCAGAGTTGCACCGGAGTTGCGTGAGAGATACGAAAAGCCTTTGACAAAGAGCCGCTTCAACCAGCCCCGTTTCAACCAGCCGTGTGAAGCCCTGACGGGGCAGCGAGTGACCCTGCCGGCGTGCGCTGTAAAGCCAAATACAAGGAGCTGCCGGCTCCTCGCTTCCCGCCCAGAGTGGACCTGTTCGCTGTGCCCTGTGATCCCACCTGCTCATCCCTCCAAACGATTCCTACCCTTCCATCCATTTGCGTACGTGAGTTTGTTCTGTTCGTGCTGTCCTGGGTAGTAAACTAAGTCAGTATAAGCTAGTAATTTTCACTGTGTCACCTGCGTTTTCTTGTCCCCTGTAAATAACCGTGACTGCTCTTTTTGCTTATGTGTGTAAATAATAATAAACCCCGTTACTCTTCTGTACGTCTTCTTCTTCCTCTTTGCATTCGGCGTCTTAGTCTTTTCCCGATTGAATAGCGGTGGCGCGATACGGCCAACGTCTGGGTGAATCGGGTGAGTCGGGGAACAACTGTTCGGCCGCGGTGCCTTCGCTCGGCAAACAACATCCATATCCCCGGACCGTAACAATATGTTGCCAGTTGCCAAGAAATGCTGAGTTATTTATTTATTTATTTTGTATGTTTAATTAATGCATTCTTCACACTGGCTACTTCATTCATTCTATATATACGGATGAGCTGATTGACAGAGGGCATTTAACTCTTCCACGAAGTCCAGACTTTTTATAAGGAGAAAATGACTGGGAAGGAAAATGTAAAAATTTGTCCCGCTGCCTCCAGGTATCGCTTGTGGATTGATGCCTGTTCTGAACTATTCGGTGGCCTGGACATCTGTGCTCTCAAGGCTGTGCATGGAAAGGACGGGCGAGACTACATTATCGAGGTTCAAATTAAGAATTTGCAACGTATTGCACAGTAGCACTACAAGTGAAATCAATGAACAGGATATTTTTTGGAGAAAAACAATACTGCTGTACTCACATTGATTACGATGTTAATAATTATATCAACAATCATAAAAGTTTATCATAAGAGGCACAAAGCGACCATATCTTTTCTAAAGCTCGACTGGTCTTGCATTTTTGACATGGAAGAAACACTGAAATATATCCCAGGTGATGGATTCATGCTTCCCACTGATTGGAGAGCATCAGGAGGAGGACAGGCAACTGATCACCGAGCTGGTGGTGTCACGCATGAATCATCTCATCCCACGCACTCCCATCCCATCTCCACAGAAACCTAATGTGAGTGTCCTCAACAGTAGGGTGACAATATCATTTTGTTAGCAGGTGTCAATATGAACTTTGTGTGCTCAAAGGGATTACCTGACTGTTCGAATGTTTGTGTCCTACATGGCGGGACAACTAATGGGGAAACCACAGCCACCTCCTACACAACCGAAGGCAAACCCGACCTCCGTGCCACAACCTGGCCAGCCCGGACCGGCCCAGGCCCGGCCAGCACAAGGTAGGCACCGTTTAACAGACATTGTTTATCAACTTGACAGGAACAGCTGAAGGGGCTGACCACTGTTTAACATACACACCAAGTATCCAGATTAGACTTAGGCCTGGTGTTGGCTTAGCGGTTAGGGTGCCGGCTTGGGATCCTAGGATCCTGGGTTCGAATCCCGGTCGATCGCTGAATTAACACCAGGGGGGTTGACTCAGCCTGTCATACCTTCCGAGGTCGGCAAATTGAGTACCAGTTCACTGGTAATTCCCTGTGTGTCGCAAGAGGCGACTAACAGGGTTGGTGGCAGGAAGGGCATCCAGCCATAAAATATTGCTTCAAAAAGTGGACCCAAAAAAGGTCAAACCCTGCTCTGGCGAAAAATGGCCTCGAAAGGTGGATCACCAAGGGACATCGACAGACAGTTAGATGTACAGCAGACTCGTATCCTCAAAAGCGCTTGGCCTTATGTGGAAGGATTTGAAGCTGCAACTGAAAATTTGAAGTTCCCATGCCAACTGCATCTTTATTACAAATATTGCACCAAGGATTTTTGACATCAAACTAACTATATACATTGGACTCCCTTTAAAATGAGTTGTCTTTTACATTGATTTTGATTGAAAAATAGCAAAAAAGGTGTAACACTTTTTGTAACACTTTTTGTAACACTTTTTGTAACACTTTTTGTAACACTTTTTGTAACACTTTTTGTAACAATTTTGTAACACTTTTTGTGACACTTTTTGTAACACTTTTTGTAACACTTTTTGTAACACTTTTTGTAACACTTGTTGTAACACTTTTCTAAAGGTGTAACACGGAGGCCTCATTCGTACATCGTCTACTTATCCGCCACTGAAGGTTGATAGAGGTTGTTTTCATCCCTTTCTGTTGATGTCCGTTTGTCTGTCTGTCTTTGAGCTGTGAGCAGAATATCTCAATTAGGTATGGACGGATTCAGACTAAACCTGGTGGACAGGTTGGGTGTGTGACAAGGACAAATTGATTCGATTTTGTTGAAGATCCGGATACGGATCTGCATATGATTTTTTAATTTTCAAAGTAATTCTTTACATTTGAGAGATGAGCCAAAAATGATATATAGTATGATATTTAAAAAAGTTATGGATGACCTGTGACAAAACTTGGTGGATGAGTTGGTCAGGTGACGAGAACAAGTCGATTAGATTTTGGTTCAGGTCAGCAGATCCGGCCTATCGGTGATATACAAAACAGAAACTGTTCAACCTGGTGGAGGTATGCACTCTACCCCGTGCCATTCTAGTTACCCTCGCCAGAGGAGTGGTTATTAGTCCCTTACCGGTGTACACCGGAGGAGAATATAGGTTTGCACGCCGTTCCTCCGTCCGTCAGTCTGTCAGTCCGTCAGTCCGTCAGTCCGTCATGCAAAGAACAGTTTTCCGGACTTTGTTTCTAAACGCTTAAAGCTAATGATTTCAAACTTGGCACATGGTTTCCTCATGATAAGTTACAGGTCAAGTTCGAACTTCACGACGTTTCGATCATTTTTGACAAAGTTATGGCACTTTGAACTTTGCAAATTCTGATAATTCTGATGATCCTCACCTCAGTGCCATTTTAAGTTTTAATTTCCTTTAAAAAAGATTTTCTCGGCAACAATTGGACCGATTGAGATCAAGTTTTCACCATATGAGGAACTCGGCTGGAGAATATTTTAATGGTAATTATGACGTCATAGGTCACGTGGTTCGGCCGCCATATTGGTTTTCGTGAAAGCACGAAAACACCTTTTTCTCAGCAACGGCTGAACAGATCGAGGCCAAACTTTGCAGGCAGAATCGCATACCCATGACGAACAAAAACGTCATCGAGCATGACGTCATGCATCACATGGTTTCAGAGTTATGACGTTTTTAAGCAAGAACCTTCAAAACTGAGCCCCTCCCTCATTTGTGATCCAATCGAGGGGAACCTTCACAGATCTGTTCAGCATGTCAGTCTACTAAAATGTCCTTTTGGAATTTGCGATAGGGTGCGTGGTTTGGCAGATACCGTTAATTAAACGAAAATATTTTTAAAATGGATATCTCTTGTTTATTCTAGAGTTCTCCTCAAGCCGCACCGCACGCCCTCAGCCTCGTCTCTTGAACGTCAAAAGCACGACACAGCGCACGCTTTCCGGAGGGGTGGAGCCAAGCTGAGCAACATATACAGACTTGGCATTTAATATGGATTTTTTTTTTTTGTGGGGGTGAACTTACTTTTCAAGATGACTTAGAACCAAAAGTTCATTGGAATTATGTTGAAATTATTCTAGATTTTGTTAATGTGACCTTTAAAAGAAACAAAAACCACATTTGACATTTCGAAGCAAATAAATTGATCCTTGAAAGTGATGCAAACCGATATCGAACTCAATTGACAGATAGTACTGTGTTAAACTTCTGTGCGTTTTCCAGAAGTATCTCTTTATTTTGCACATTAGCCAAAAATTTTTTTTAACAAAAACAAAAGTTAAATTACGACTGGGATTACGGACAGTAAAATTACAGTTCAGTACTTCGTGTAACCCCCACGAGCATTCAGGAGAGCACGTACATGTTGAGGCATGCTGTTCATGAGATTTGCCAAGGTTTGGACAGGAATCGCTTGCCATGAAGTTACAATAGCCTGCTGCAATTCACGCACAGAGGTCGGCTGCTGGTCCAAGTTGTCGATTTGACGCGTTAATTCTGCCCACAAGGTCTCTATCGGATTCATATCCGGCGACATGGCAGTCCACTCCATATGCTCTACGCCACGGTCAGCAAGAAAGTGTTGGATCATGCGAGCACGATGAGGCCGTGCATTGTCATCTTGGAAGACAAAGTTTCCACGAAAGGCTGCACGAGCAAATGGAAGCAATGTTTCTTCCAGAATGGCCTTGTGCTTGAACTTGTTCAGGTTTCCATTCAGAACAACCAGGTCAGTTTTGCCCCCTGCAT
This sequence comes from Myxine glutinosa, assembly GCF_964187855.1. Lineage (NCBI taxonomy): Eukaryota > Metazoa > Chordata > Myxini > Myxiniformes > Myxinidae > Myxine > Myxine glutinosa. The sequence goes on along the minus strand of NC_136271.1, from coordinate 89,784,427 downwards.
GAAAAGCAGCCCAAACGGTCACCCCACCACCTCCAGCTTGGACTCTTGGCACTATACAATCTTCGTTGTAGGCTTCATGCACTTGTCTGCGCACTTGGACGCGGCCATCTTGACGATAGACCAGAAATCTAGACTCGTCACTGAAGATCACGTGACTCCAGTGTCCTGGCTGCCATTGACGGTGCTCTCTGGCCCACTGCAATGGGCGCTGGCGGTGTTGTCTGGTCAGACGTGGCTTTCTCAGGGGACGCCTAGCACAATAGCCTGCTTGAACCAGTCGTTGGTTGACTAGCCTTCTGGATACAGGCACATTTGTCAGTTGCTGCCACTCAACCCTAAGCCGATTAGCTGACTTGGTACGGCCATTGCGGACTAACCGGTGCAGCTGGCGATCATCCCTCCTTGTGGTTCTGCGGGGACGTCCTGGCCTCGGTATTGGAGTAGGGACACCCCTCTGAGCATTTCGTTTCAGGATATTTGACACCTGACCTTGAGTGATGCCATACTGCCAAGCAATAGCATGCTGTTTCATGCCGGAATTTCGTAAAGTCACCACTAAATGAGAAACAGCATTGTCGAGTTGACGGACCATCTCCAGGGGAAGCGGCAATAACTTTTGTAGACGTGCAGCAGTTGTTTTCCACTAATACAGAACGCAACAACCCTTATACACCCGATTGTGAAGCCAATCGTCAAATGTACCTGTCCGTACATTTTGTCACGCCACCTGTGATATAATCCTGTTATTGACTTCTTGCTGCGACAGACAATCAGTGACATGGTTCTTTTAACAAAGAAATCACCGAAGCGTAAAAGAAACTCACCAGATTTATATACCGAGTTCAGAAAGTAAACCCAAGTAAAAAAAAAGAAAAAAGATTCCATATTAAATGCCAAGTCTGTATTGTTACGTGGTCCTCCCGGTAACTACCTGGTCTTGGTGACCCCCGGACCGTGGGAGGGACCCCGCCAGAAAGATATATGGTTTATACGCTTTCGTAACGCAATCAAGATGAATTCCGGTCAAGAAGAAACCCCACACCAAGGATCCGGAATAATTAATAATATATTCCCTGAGCAATCAACAACCATCAACAATGCACAATCAATATTACAAAGATGTAAACTCATCTACACAAACTCTAAGATGGCCATCTTATATACACAAAGAATTAAGTTAAGCACCCCCCCCGTTTTTTTACAACCTCGCACATTACAAGTTTGTTGTCGTCAAAACAGTGTAATATACCCATGATATTGCTATATTTTCTGGAGAAGTGATATTATGGTCACATAAAAACATAACAATCATGCCGTTTTCAATATTTTATTCTGAATAATTTAAGGTGAAATTTTTTGGGAATTTTAGGCATATTTTCACCTCAATTTAAGTATGGAGCTATAGGTCCATCACGGACAGTGTGGATGACGTTAATGTTTTCTAACGTACAGTCATTGTTCTGAGAAGACCTCTAGCGATCTTTGCGTCAATAACGTGTGTAGGACCCACGTGATCGGATCACTGACTCAACCAATCACTTTTTTTCACTTTGATCACTCAATTTCATCAATGGATAATTGCTAATGTCATACCAATCATTATTTGATCTCACATACCTTAGAATATATGCCAATGTATACATATACACAAAGAATATATATTAGGGGGTGCTTACCTTAATTCGTTGTGTAGGGGTGCTTAACTTAATTCTTTGTGTATATATTCCTCACGTGAGCCCCACTCCTGACTCCCTCCGTGGTCAATGTCTCCCACAATGTCTCTCGTCTCCGCACACGGGCGGTTGAACGAACCCCGGGCGGACGTGCTCCAAACGTGCCGTCTCGTACCGGGGACAGCTGTTGCAGCGCACCTCCTTGCCAAGCAACGGGGCAAACCCAGCGCGGCTTCCAACGCGCGCGAGGCCCCGAAGTGCGACCCGTACGCGTCCTTGTAGACGGGGCAAAACCAAACGCGGTTTGCACCGCGTGCGAGGTTCAACGTGCGACCCGTACGCGTCCTTGTAGACGGGGCAAAACCAAGCGCGGTTTTTCACCGCGTGCGAGGTTCAACGTGCGACCCGTACGCGGCCTTGTAGACGGGGCAAAACCCAGCGCGGTTTGCAACGCGCGCGCGGCCCAACGTGCGACCGCTTGGTTCCGTGCACGAACTCACGGGGACTTCACGTGTCAACAGGTAGTTACGCGTCCAGGTAACTCCTCTCGCCAAACGGGTTTCGGAACGCCTCTGTTTTCCGCGCAGCGCAAGGTCGATTCCACCTTCTGTCGTCGCGGGGCGAGGAAGAAGAATCACCGTCCTTTTCTCTCCTCGTGTCTTTTCTTCTTCCGTTTCCGGCCACTTCCGTTTCCGGCCACTGGTTCCGAAGGGCTCCTGACCCTCCCATCACAACAACCCTTAATATAATACACACGGATAAGCAACCTGAATGGTAATTCACATACATTCACATAAATATGTAACACTCCCCCCCTTCAAGAAAGAAAGTTTGAACCCAGCGAAAACTTTCTTTGCCGGCCAATTTGGAGAAACAAACCAGATAACTCAACCCCCCCCACATTATCAGTTCCCCCCGGGCCCAGTTATCACTTAAAAATAAAGCAACCAAAATTTCACCACAACCCCTCCAGATTACTCCCTCTGGACTAAGTACCAACAACGACATTGTCCCTGCCAAATCAAACTCCATCTCATGACCCTCTGACTTTGACCGTCCGTATCTTGGGAATGAAGGTTAAGGGTTGATCAAAGATCCAAAGTTAAGCAACTCGATAGCACTTTTTCCGGGAGGCCAAGCCGAGTATTCACTACATGGATGCCTTTAGGAACGCGGAGTTCACGGTTAGTTCGTGTAGGAATCTTGGCTCGGCGGCTCCGCCGCCTTCAGTGCTTCAACTTCTCAGAACTTCCCTAATAATTAGGGTGGGACCACTGGTCCCTGTAGTCCCATGAATAGCGGTCTCCTTCTCGGCCACCACCAAAACTACCGCCCATTTGTCCTCTCCTGTAGACCTCTCGACGCCTACGAAATGCCTTCCCTACTGTTATTGTCCGACCCTCCAAATCCTTGCCATTCCAATTCTTCTCTGCCTCTCTGGCGTCTTTTGTGCTGGCAAACGTGACAAAGCCGAACCCTCTTGACTGTTGCGTTTCCCAGTCTCTTACCAACCGCACTTCCACCAGCGGCCCATATCTGTTGAAGACAGAGGTCAGAACCTCTTCCTCTGTTTTGAAGTTCAGTCCCCCTACAAATAGCTTGGCACTTTTGTCGCCATCCCGAGCTGGTGTGGCGTTATTTTCCCTGCTGGGCTCTTTACCAACCCTCAGGTTACCATAAACTTGACCCCCGGCCAAATCATTCCCGATAACCACAGATACACCCTCTACAGGAAGCGTGGCTTGTAAACCGACGGTGACCGGTCCTGACACCAAATCGGACTCCAAATGGATGACATGAAGGGGAGCACTAACACCGCCCCCGATCCCCTGTAAACGAACACTATCCCCCGTTGCCGTCTCCTCGGACCATGGCAAAATGCCTTCAAGCATTAAAGATTGATGTGCCCCTGTGTCCCTCAATATCCTAACCGGTTTCCGGTTAGTCGAGGCTCCATCCCGTGACACAAACCCCTCTGAAATAAATGGTTGGTAACCCTTTTGATGGCGATTTCTCACAATGGCCATTGCGTTTGGAGTCGTAGTAGTCGGACTCCGCTCTGGGTCTTCGCTTTTCATGCGGTAACAACTGGACATCAAGTGTCCAGGTTTCTTTCAAAAAGCGCAAGTAGGCCCGGAGGAAAAACTCGTGGTCTGCCTCGGGCCCCCCGAACTGTAAGTTTGTCTTGGGCCCTCATCCCTCCGATTTCGAACCGGTGGGGTATCATAGTTGTCCCCATAATCATCTCGAGGCCGCCGCCATGTATGGTCGTTCTCCGCACCTGCTGTTCCCCACCTCCCCTGCGGAGATCTAGGCGAGGAGTTAGGTTCGTGGACCACTATTCGGTGGGTTAAGGCATAATCATCTGCCATGGTGGCTGCGTCCCACAACTTTGGTACCTTCTTTTCCTGCAGGTACACTTTGATGTCCTCGTGGACACACTGCTGGAATTCCTCCACCAGGATCAAGTCCCGCAATTTCTCGAAGTCTTTCCCGACTCCTTTTGACTCACACCACCGATCAAACATGTTTTCTTTCACTCTGGCAAACTCCACATGGGTCTCACTCTCCCTCTTCCTGGCATTCCTGAATTTTTGCCTGTAAGCTTCCGGAACCAACTCATAGGCCTTGAGGATGTGCTTCTTCAGTACCTCATGATCTGCACATTGGTCCATTGGTAGCGCCGAATAAATTTCCTGAGCTTTCCCCACCAGCACACTTTGCACGAGTATGGTCCAGGCCTCCTCCGGCCAGTTTAATTGTCGAGCCACTTTCTCAAAGTGTGGAAAAAATTTCGCGACTTCTTTTTCACTGAACGGTGGAACCAGCCTCACATGTCTGCCCACATCCCAGGTTTTCTGGTTAGGTGTCGACCCCGTCAGCAAGGGTGGTGCCTCTCCCCGTTCTCTCATTAACTCCAGCTCCTTGAATTTGATTTCTTGCTGAAGCTCCATGTCACGTTCCTTTAATTCCCTTTCCGCTTTTCTCTCCTCTGCTTCGAGGTCCCTTGCAGCTCTCCTCTCCTCTGCTTTTCTCCCTTCTACCCTTTCCTGGAGTTCTCGTTCCACTCTCCTTTCCTCTGCTTGTTTCTCTTCTCTCCTCGCTTCTGCTTTCCTTTCTTCTTCTGCTAACCTTTCCTGGAGTTCTCGTTCCACTCTCCTTTCCTCTGCTTGTTTCTCTTCTCTCCTCGCTTCTGCTTTCCTTTCTTCTTCTTTTAACCTTTCCTGGAGTTCTCGTTCCACTCTCCTTTCCTCCGCTTGTTTCTCTTCCCTCCTCTCTTCTGCTTTCCTTTCTTCTTCTGCTCTTTCCTTTTCTGCTTTCCTTTCTTCTTCTGCTCTTTCCTTTTCTGCTTTCCTTTCTTCTTCTGCTCTTTCCTTTTCTGCTTTCCTTTCTTCTTCTGCTCTTTCCTTTTCTGCTTTCCTTTCTTCTTCTTTAATCCGTTCCTGGCTCCGTAACTGCAACTCCAGTTTCCGGAGCTCAACGTCTTCTGGTTCTTCGGGTAGCCACTCCCAGGCTAACTCGTCCCATTTTCCTAATCCCACCATAGATTGTATCACCGTGGCCTGCAACTCTGCCTTCCTCAAATTAGTTCGGACCTCCAAGTTAAAATGTTTGGCCAATTTCAAGAGGTCCGACTTTAGCAACGCTCGGAACTGTGCCTCACTCGGTGTTACCCCAAAGTTCTGTGCCACAAACGCCATGGTGCCTATCGTTAACACCTGTTAACCTTCACCCAAGACTTTACCCCAATTTCTCAAAAAAAAATATTTACCAATTAATAATTAATTAATAAATTTTAATTAATAAAAAATATTATTATTTTATTATTTTATACAATTTTAAATCCCGGACGTAGACCCAATTGCGAAACCGCAAATCGTAATTTGGACGAGCCCCCAATTCTGTTACGTGGTCCTCCCGGTAACTACCTGGTCTTGGTGACCCCCGGACCGTGGGAGGGACCCCGCCAGAAAGATATATGGTTTATACGCTTTCGTAACGCAATCAAGATGAATTCCGGTCAAGAAGAAACCCCACACCAAGGATCCGGAATAATCAATAATATATTCCCTGAGCAATCAACAACCATCAACAATGCACAATCAATATTACAAAGATGTAAACTCATCTACACAAACTCTAAGATGGCCATCTTATATATTCCTCACGTGAGCCCCACTCCTGACTCCCTCCGTGGTCAATGTCTCCCACAATGTCTCTCGTCTCCGCACACGGGCGGTTGAACGAACCCCGGGCGGACGTGCTCCAAACGTGCCGTCTCGTACCGGGGACAGCTGTTGCAGCGCACCTCCTTGCCAAGCAACGGGGCAAACCCAGCGCGGCTTCCAACGCGCGCGAGGCCCCGAAGTGCGACCCGTACGCGTCCTTGTAGACGGGGCAAAACCAAACGCGGTTTGCACCGCGTGCGAGGTTCAACGTGCGACCCGTACGCGTCCTTGTAGACGGGGCAAAACCAAGCGCGGTTTTTCACCGCGTGCGAGGTTCAACGTGCGACCCGTACGCGGCCTTGTAGACGGGGCAAAACCCAGCGCGGTTTGCAACGCGCGCGCGGCCCAACGTGCGACCGCTTGGTTCCGTGCACGAACTCACGGGGACTTCACGTGTCAACAGGTAGTTACGCGTCCAGGTAACTCCTCTCGCCAAACGGGTTTCGGAACGCCTCTGTTTTCCGCGCAGCGCAAGGTCGATTCCACCTTCTGTCGTCGCGGGGCGAGGAAGAAGAATCACCGTCCTTTTCTCTCCTCGTGTCTTTTCTTCTTCCATTTCCGGCCACTTCCGTTTCCGGCCACTGGTTCCGAAGGGCTCCTGACCCTCCCATCACAACAACCCTTAATATAATACACACGGATAAGCAACCTGAATGGTAATTCACATACATTCACATAAATATGTAACAGTATATACACATCGATCATTGATCGTGAACTGGAAAATATAATAAATTTTACTGATATTTAGTGACTTGAAAGGTTCTTTATCAACAATTTATTTTCTCGTGTTTCTGCTGACCTGTCTGCAAGGTGTATAAATCGAAGTCCCGAGTGCGAATCACAGGTGAGCCCGTCCTGAGGTAATTAGCGATTGGGAACGATTCGGAACCTGTGGATAAATAACCCTCGGTAATTTCCCCAAAAGTTTTCCGGACGACAGACTGCCGGTAGGGGACGTGTATTGCAGCGCAATACTCAGAATACAACAACAACATGCATTTTAAAGGCCATTTTCCTTGCTAGAGCGGGGGTTAGCCTTGCGGTCCCCATGACAATCTTCTCCATTTTGCCCTATTTTCTGCATCTCTCCTTGTTAACCCCCTTGCCCGCATTTCTTCTTCCACCATCTTTAGCCAAGTCTTTCTCGGTCTTCCCCGTCCTCTGCTTCCTTCTACATTCATTTCCATAACTCTTCTCAACCAGTCACTTCACCTTCCTCAACACATGACCAAACCATCTCAACCTGTTCCTCTTCACAGCATCAATCACAGGCTCTATTCCCATCATCTTTCGCAATTCATCATTTGTCTTCCTCTCTCTCAACGATACTCCGCACTTCCATCGAGCCATTCGCGTTTCCGCCCTTTCCAACCTTCGTTGCTGCTCTACGTTCATTACCCATGTCTCGCTCCCATAAATCATAACACTTCTCACACATGCAGCATACACCTTTCCCTTCAGCTTCAACGACACTCCCCTCATCATCAGCACGCCACTCAGTTCCCGAAACGTCTTCCATGCACATCTCACTCGAGCAACCGTTGCCGAGTCTGATCCACCTTCTCCATTCAGCATGTCTCCGAGGTAGCAAAATGTTTTCACACCTTCCAGCTTCACGCCATCTCCAAGATCCAACTCAACCTCTCCTCCATCTGCAGCTCCCTCTGTGCACACCTTACACTTGAATGTAGCTGCCACACTGGTTAATGACCCTCTCTGACCACTACATTTTTGATGAACCCACTCAGCGCACATTGTACATTGAATGGAGTTCACTCCGACACCCTTCTTACACACAACACAGGGCCACTTCCCAGTTCTTTCCACCTCACCACATGCTTTACCACTTGCCATCACCTTCGTCTTTCCGATATTCACCTTCAGACCTTTTGTCTCCATACATTCCTTCCACGTGTTCATCTTTTCCTTCAGTCCATCCATACTTTCCGCAATCAACAACAGATCATCTGCATACAACAACTCCCACGGTAAACCCTCCTTTACGTTCTGAGCCAGCACCTCCATCACAGCTACAAATAGTAGTGGACTTAGTACCGACCCCTGATGCACTCCCACCTTCACCTCAAACTCACCACTGTTCCCGTCCTTCGTCCTTACAGCTGTGCGCGCGCTTTTGTACATTTCCATCACTACTCTGATCAACCATTCCTCCACTCCTAACTTCCTCAATGCCCAAGTCAATACTTTGCGTGGTACCCTATCGAATGCTTTCTCCAAATCAACAAACCCAAGAAACAACTTCTTCCTTCCTCTTCCTTCCTCTTCCACTCAGAATGCTTGTTGTATTTGGATCTGTTTGTCTGTTTGTCCACACAGAATGCGCTAACTTAGGCCGCAAGCCACCTAGTGGTAGCCAGTGGTACACATTATCTTTTTCAATTGAGCACCTCTATAAATTATGTACAATTAGAATGTGAGTGTGTCTATAAAATACGTACTATAAACTTCACAAGTCCTGGCCTGGGTCTGCAATCGTTGATTGCCCTTTCGAGTTTTAAAATGCCTTTGCTTGTTTGGTGATCCTGCTTCTGTACGCAGCTGATATGCTGTGATCTCAGGTTCAAATCCCATCCACTGTGTCGATTTATCCTCTGTTTCCCAATGTCCTTGTAAATCATGTAATACTATCCTAATCTGTCTCAATGTCCCTGTCCTTCATGTGAAAACTTGATATCTCTACAAATTAGTGTCCTTTATAATGTGGTACCTAATAACGCATTACATTCAGATTTATCATATGAACCCGTTTTTCAAACCCTTCACTTTTATTTCTCCAACAGCTCCCCAACAGGTTCCAGGCGCACCTCCGCCACGGCCAGTTCAGGGTGGCCCCACAGCTCGTGGCCCTTCGCAAGGGCAACCTGCACAAGCTAGTGCTCAGGGTCCACCAGGGCACCCTGCAAGGTCTTCTCAGCAACCCATGTCTGGAATTCCTCCTCAGCAGCAGCAGCAGCAGCAGCAGCAGCAGCAACAACAGCAACAGAAGACATCTTCAAGACCTGGTAGTGGTCAAGGATCACCGCAGCAGCAGCCAAGGGGTCAACCGCAAGCCACTAGGCCCGCAGGGCCTCCCCAGACACAACAGCCAAGGCCTGGTTCAGTGTCTGCCCCACAGGCATCAGGGCCACCCTCCCGCCCACCTCCGCAAAACCAAGGCCAACCGGCACGCCAACAGGCACCTCCACACCCTCAGCTTAAGTGAGGTGGTTTCCGATATACGGGTCCAGCAGCTGATTTTACCATTTGCATTTTGCATGATTTTCTTGGCAATGCAGCAAAACCAAAGGCCTTGGTACTTATGTACAATTAATTTAAACCAAGCAATTCAAAGACACTTTCTACTAATGATACCGACCTTAAAAATAATACCAGACCAAAAAGAAAATGGTGAGAAAAAAAATTGTGTTGATGCCAAAGACGGTGACCAATTGGAAATTAATAGTCGGATTAGTCAACTAGCAGGGGTACCCGACATTCCACAGTGCTGTAATAATCCGATTGGCATTTTGCAGAAATCAAATTTTTTTTTTTTTTTCCATGGTGGCCTAACCACTTCCCCACATCCTCTAAGCCTAAGGAATGGGGACTGGGATCATCTAATTTTACCTTTCACATAGCTACAAAGCACTATATAGGGATTAAAACATCGGGGCAATATCCCTGGCGCTCACCTGGTAGAATAAATAGTATACTGCACTGACTAAAGGTATTTTAAACCAATTTCAATGCTTGCTGAAAGACAAGGCAGCATGTACAATCATACTAACATAATCATAAGACTTTAAACAAACAAACAAAAAAATACTTATTTTGGGCGGCAACCCCCCCCCCCCCCCACGCCCCCCCATATAGACCATCTGAGACCTCGATTTTTTTAAAATGCCATGAACTAACTTTGGTACAACACGGCTGATTCAGGTTGTGGTCAAGTTTCCTCAGAATTGAACATGTAGTTTCAGAGAAGAAAGCAATTAGCTATTTTGGGGGCAACCCCCCCACCACCCCGTGTACCTCCGCAGACTCCAATTTTTCCAATACCTTGAACAAACATTGGTACATCACGGATGATGAAGGTTGTGGTGAAGCTTCATCAAAATTGTGTGTGTAGGTTCTGAGAAAAAAAGCAAATACCTATTTTGGGGGGCCAAGCCCCACCCATAGACCACCTTAGACCCCGATTTTTTAAATGCCAGGAACAAACTTTGGTAGGTTGTGTTCAAGTTTCATCAGAAGTGCACGTGTAGTTTCAGAGAAGAAAGCAATTACCTATTTTGGGGGGCAACCTCCCCCCCCCCCCCCCCCCCCCGTAGATCCCCAAAGGGGAAGATTTTTTTAATGCCGTGAACAAACGTTGGTAGGTCACGGGTGATGAAGGTTGTGGTGAAGTTTCATCGAAATAGTGTGTGTCGTTTCAGAGGAAAAAGCAAATATCTATTTTGGGGGTCAAACCTGAATCCACTTTGACCCCCGGTAAACCCCCTTAGACACCAATTTTTTAATGCCGTGAACAAACTTTAGTCATAATACAACAAATATCATTTGTGCCAAATTTGGTCGCAATCCCATCAGCGGTTTCAGAGAAGACGTTTGAAGTGCTTACAGACGGACTGTCGGACGGACGACGCGCCATCGCATAAGCTCCCCTGAACTTCGTTCCAGGTGAGCGAAAAATAAATCCAACTTTTTTTGGGGGGGTCAAAAAACGTTTATTGCCTAAAACATTTCCCGGCACACACTGCCAACCTCTGACAACTTGACAAAGATCCGTTCAACCATCTTTGATAAAATAGCGACACTCGCACACATACATCTTTCTTATGAGCCCGCTCCTGTGTTGTGGGAGATGGAGTTTTGAAATCAGTTTTGTGTGTCTGGCAGAAGAGAGACAGAAGAGAGACACAGAAATGTCTCAAAAATGCTTATTTTATGAATATGCATCCGTTTAAATGGTTGTACAATAGTGGGTGTGTCTGTCTGTCTGTGTGTATGTCCAGGCCATAACTTCTTATGAGCTTTTTATGAGCATAACATTTGAGCTTTTGTTTTCAAATTTTCAACGAAATTTTACTTTGAGAATGAGAAGAAAAATTAATAATTTTATCAAAAGGTCAAAGGTTAAATGTCAGCATCACCTAAAATCATTAGTTTCATCCAATTGACCTGAAATTTCAATTTACCATTTGGGTTTTGTCATGAAATTTTCAACAAAGCTTTATTATGATAATATGGAGGAAACAAATTAATAATTTGGTCAAAAGGTCAGAGGTCAGCATCTGATAAAATCGTCAATTTATATCCGATTTACCTGGAATTTTAAGAATTTGTATATTGGGTCACTGAATTGGTTCACCAATTAAAAACTAGAAGCCGATTTTTTTTTTAGATCAAAAGGTCAAAGGTCAAGGTTGCATAAAATCGTCAATTTTCATTTTGTATTAGCTGTTTTTGTCATGTTTAGCATACGGTACAAAGAGGATGCGGGTGGGTTTTCAATTTTCAGATGCTTGTTGTTATCGATAGGTTAGGTTGGAGCAACCTCGATGGGAGTAAGAAGTCCGACAGAAACAAAACAGAGATTGAAAAAAGTGCATGAAGTGATTACGAGAAAAATGTTGACAGTTAATAGTGTGAAATATTGGGTCCACAACAACAACAACAACAACATGCATTTTAAAGGCTATTTTCCCTGCTAGAGCGGGGGTTAGCCTTGCGGTCCCCATGACAATCTTCTCCATTTTGCCCTATTTTCTGCATCTCTCCTTGTTAACCCCCTTGCCCGCATTTCTTCTTCCACCATCTTTAGCCAAGTCTTTCTCGGTCTTCCCCGTCCTCTACTTCCTTCTACATTCATTTCCATCACTCTTCTCAACCAGTCACTTTCATCCTTCCTCAACACATGACCAAACCATCTCGAACTGTTCCTCTTCACACCCTGAACAAATTCAAAATTTCTTCCCTAACCTGTCCCCTGCGACTTTAGTGGTGTGATCGGAGTAATATACGGATTTTATCTCAAAATATATCTCAAAAAGTTGTGGACGGATTCGGACAACATTTAGATGTAGCATATCAGTCGAACTTGAAGTTAATATAATTCTCTCTTCCCTCTATCTCTCTCGTCTCCTCAAGGTCGAAATTGATTAGATTTTGATGAAGATCCGGATTCGGATCCAGCCAGTGGAATTTTTAAAGTGGTTCTTCACCATTGGGAGATCGGGCCAAAAACGATACATAGCAGGATAACTCAAAAAGATGTCGACGGATTTGGACGAAACTTCGTGGGCAGGTTGTGTGTGTAACAAGGAAGAATAGATTCCATTTTGGTGAAGATCCGGATCCGGCTAGTACAATTTTTTACGTGATTCTTCACCATTGGGAGATAGGCCCAAAAACGATATGCACTCTCAAAAGCAGGATATCTCAAAAAGTTTTGGACGGATGATTTTGATTAAATGTGATTCTGTATCGTGATTTTCTGGTCCAGTCTGGGATACAAAATGTAAACTGTTCACCTGGTGGAGGTATACTCTCTACCTAGTGCCGTTCTATTTCGTTATATAACACATTGGGCTTTGTCTTTGGCCTGCATGATTAATATACAAACTCCACCATGATCCCAAAATCGATAAACAAAAAAGAAAGTGCTTTTGGATAATGCTTGACAGAAAGAAAGTGCTTGGTTGCTCATTGTACACGTGGAGACCTCACAACCACATTGCCTAACTCCTTTTGTCATCCCTGCCCTCCTGTGCTTGGCAGCAAATCCCAGTCATTGACAAACACCTTCAACGTGCCCGACTCCAACCTATCACGCGGGGGGGGTTCCACAGAAGAGCAGGCGAAAGCTGAGACCATTCGGAACCTGCGCAAGTCATTTGTCAGCCTTTTCTCAGACTGAAACGACATTTTGGTCTGGAAAGATTATTTTTTGGCCTTGTGGCGCACACAGCCACGTAGCATGTCTGTAATACACGAGGGGATTTGGTGTTTGGCCAGTCGTATTCTGCTTCCTTTCTCCCAACTAAATGTACTTCTCTTTGCAGGTACGGAAAGGTGGAGGTAAAGCCGAGTGAAAATCTTAAATCACCACTAAACAAACAGCGGAAGTGTACATTTGAAGCATACTTGTGCGCTTTAAGCAAACTTTTGCAACATGCAGTTTCCAAATGGCATTGTTTCCTCACGTGTACTCTCTGAAAGAGATGTATAGACAAGAGAAGGGAAATTTCAAATGCTAGATTAAATTTTATATTTATTCCCCGTTAACTATAGCAAACTGAGCTCAAAGCCATTCCACATACTTGGTACGATATGCCGAAAATTATATAATAAATACGAGTAGTAGCTACCAAGACAGTGCACTGTATGCATATATATTGAGAGTATATAAGATTCTATCAAGTCCTTTGACCTACTCTATGGTGGGTAGTATAATGTGCCGGGAAGTGAAGTAGAATTACAAAACCTACAGCTCATAGTCTGTGCTCGGGTCAGCTGCAATGTTATGTCCTAACGAATGTGGAACACCCCTAAGAACAATTCCTTTATTGTTTATAGCTTTATATCATTTTATTAAATTAGAATTAGTCTTCTTTCTCTTTTTTTTTAACTTACTTTCTCTTTCTCTCTCTCATATGGAGATCTCTGTCTCTGTCTATCTCTATCGCTCTCCCTCTGCTTCTGCCTCTCTATTTCTCTCTCTCTCTCTCTCTTCCTCTCTTCCTCTCTTCCTCTCTTCCTCTCTTTCTCTCTTTCTCTCTCTCTCTCTCTCTCTCTCTCTCTCTCTCTCTCTCTCTCTCTCTCTCTCTCTCTTCCTCTCTCCCTGTCCCTCTCCTTCCACCTTCTCTCTCTCTCTCTCTCTCTCTTCCTCTCTCACTGTCCCTCTCCTTCCACCTTCTCTCTCTCTATCTCTATCTCTCTCTCTCTCTCTCTCTCTCTCTCTCTCTCTCTCTCTCTCTCTCTCTCTCTCTCTCTCTCCTTTCTCTCTCTCTCTCTCTCTATATATAGATAAATATATATCCATTTCTCCATATATTCTCTCAACCCGACACAGGCTGTTAGCTTTCCCTATTCCAGTTACTTCAGAAAGCCATGCCAATGCAATGCCATGTAGCTAATTGTGAAGGAGAATTGCACTGACCGTCCTTTGGTTGTTCCTGTGTGTTGCTCAGTATTGGTCGTGTGCTCATCAAACCAATTTTGTGTGCAGTTCCAGGCATGGATAGTGTCTGACAGAACAAGTGTTGTGTTATTGACACCAACGCTGCATCGCAACGCGCTTGTTGTACCTTACCGAGTATTTCCTTGTACTTGTGCACACATTCTCAGGCATGCTTCTCATTCCAAGCACCTACCTTCCTGTCACATTTGTGTCTGGCAAAGACATGTTACATTTTCTAAGTGTACAAAAGTAAAAAGGTGCAGATAATGGTTGTCCCAGTAGATTATTTGCCAAGGATAATGAAGGAATGCGCATGGCAGGTTGTTTGAATCCCAGACAGTGCTATTAGGCTCGAACTGGCATTTGGTTGGCACGTAACTGGGCCAAGACTAGGCTGGCTGTTTGGGATGTTACCTTTGCCAGGGTTTTCCAGATACTTATGCGTTTAGTTTATCTCTTTCTGTGATCATGATGAAGTTTGTTGCGCTCCCTAAAGTGAAACGAAGAAGCTGTTGATCATCGTATTTGCCCGCATTTGCCTGATCCCACTAGACAAGCAGTTAGTTGTTCTCGCCACACGAGCTTTCTGTAATGATGACAGATGTATTGCATTGGCAAGAAAAAAATGTGGCACCTTCCGCTCGAGTGGTGACAGTGCATTATTTGTGTGATTAATGTTTCAGGGTGTACCGTTTGCTCTGTGCTGTGGTGACTGTGATTGCAACTATAATTTTGCCTTGAGAATGAATGTTACCCGTCGTCCTTCATTGCACATCGGTCACCATTGCATCCTCCGGTGTCAAGCATGTAGGATGGGCAAAGGCACTGCTCCTCACTTGAGCAGTGCTCACGATCCTATAAAATGTCAACACCCTTGTGGTTTCTGCAACTTCGTGGTTTCATAGCAATTCACTGTGTCCCAAGTGTTTCGCTTCCTTCAAATTAAATGCATATGAAAATGATGATTGTCCAGATCTTTCTATTTCACAAATGTACACAACTACAATTGTGGGGTAGGTACAACCAGCAATGACTGATTCATATGTTGACAAACTATTCCTTTTAGAAAGGTAGACATCTACCCATGCCAGAAACATATACCATCACATAAATTGTGCATAATATGGCATCCCACATCACCTGATTAAAAGTACCTATCTAAGTACAGTAATAATCATTTTGGCCTAGGTCACACCAACCGATTTCCTCGCAAAGTGCCGGGCATTCCAAAGCGTGCAGTTTAGTGTGGGAAGAGGGCTTAAAAAATCCTTCTGCAGTGGCTGTGTAAGATATATGCGCAGGACATTGAACTCCATCTGATTGGCCCAGTTGATCTCGTCCTGGACTGCCCGGTGAGAACACTGGTAGATATGCTGGTGCATACAGTACAGGGGTGTGGACCTGTACAGAAGGTCCGCGCCCTCGCCCCTCTTCTGCGGCCTACATGAGCGCAGGATGAAGCCATAGTTGTAGTGCTTGAAGCACCGACAGTTTTCTGCAACGGCGGCCTTTGCGTCTTCCAGGGCCCTGCTGCCCAGGGTCGGCAAACCCTCCAACAGGTAGATTGAACTTCCATAATCTGCAGAGATGCCAGACTTTTCTAGGTTGACCAAGACTAGACATTCCTGCAGTGTGGTCTGGGTGAGCATCTGCTGGTCAGGAATCGTTGGCACACCACCTACCTTTGGCATCGCTGTTCTTGTGGTTCCGCTGCTGTAATACTCAACACTGATGGCCCGGTCCACCGACTGGATATTCCATATCCCAGGTGTCATGTTGCAGGGGGTAGACTTTGGCTGGCGGAAGCTGCTGACCGTGTAGTATAAGTCCTAAGTTGAAAGTTCAATGTGGGTATCACCTGGGCAGAGGAGATCATAATGTAGACTCAGGCCCAATGTATTTTCAGGGTCAATTACAGCAAGCAACTCATACACCAGTTCGGCATATGTCCTCCCACCCATCCGGAAAAGTGGTGAGAAGTGATAGCCATTGGCACCAGATGTGGTGGTGAGTCCAGTGGAATATGTTGACCACTGTTCGGCATATGCCCCCTCTGAAAAAGGACCATCCCAGATTGGGAGGATGTTTCAGACTTCATTGACAATTTTGCCAACTTGGTAACGTATGAGTGAGTGGCGGTTGATGTTGATTATAGCTGACAGAACCACCTCAAGGCCTGCGTGTGTTCACCAGCCACGTGACTCATCACAGCATCCGTCTGTGCAGATTTAATATGTCGCGATGTAGAGATGCCAAACTACAACGTGGGAACGTGGCCATGCTACTGATGAAGTGCCCCCTGTTCTGGTAAACTAATGCGCATGATGTCGACCTCGAAGGATGACGAGCGGATTTGACTTGCTACAGTACCTGGCAGCGAACGATTGGAAGAGTAAGTGCTAAGGTAGTTGTGACGCCAGCTGACACGTCATGGCAGTGCCAACGTTAGCTGTTAGATAACAGAGTTTAATGTTGCAGTCTAACAAGTTAATTTATTTTCTCGTGTGAGGAGCAGAACGACAGAATAAATTACAAGGTGGATGCGGAAGAGAGGTTGTGCACATGAGCGAGAGGTGACGAAAATTAATCTGAGATATTTTGAGAGCCTTAATTATAGTTGAGCTATAACTGGTCTTCGGAGAGTTGTTTTGATGGGATGTAGGATCTGTATGGAAAAGAAAACCGATAATGACATTGACACTGTCCTTCATGCCATGGTGTTTGGAGGCACTGTCGACGTGTAGGGGAAAGGTGTGGAGCTGGTGAGGAAGAAGGCAGGCATGGTGCGGCCTGGTGCATGTGGGACGTGGTATTGGAGGGCAAATGGGATGGAGCCAGAGCGCGGACTGCTCGGCGGGGATTGCCTGGGTGAACCTGAGGCAAGGTACTGTGACCTGGTGTGGGAAGAGTTCAAGGAATTGCTTGGAACGATCTGGGTCCATGAAGCATGAGGGACAGGTCAGGAAGAGATCACATCCCAGCAAACAGATAACGTTATCACAACTTTGCTGGAACATCGTAATTAGGTAACGGGGAAATAACCTTTTAGGAACGTTTTGAAGATGTTTTACTTTTACCTTCAAACGTGTTAACCTTTAACCAATGTTATGGAAACGTGTTATAAGAAGGTTATTGCCAAGCTGCTAGCAGGAGTATCGTTACTGGATATCGTGAGCCAAGGGTGTTGCCTAGCAACAAGAGTAATGCTGGGCTGGTTTATGTGAATTTAAATTGTCTACAATGTTAGTCGAATGTAAAATTGCCATGCAATCATGACAGTTATTTGAGGCCATTGTCAGAGATGTAAACAGATTGAATGTCCACACATCAAGAACAATTTAAAAGATTTAATTATCTGGAGAAGATTCACTCGAATATAATAAGGATTACAACACAGTTTAACAGTACTATACCGGCGTACCCAAACAGGACTCAACACAAACGTATCCAGCAAATATTCTGTCGATTTGGCTGACTTCCCTCCCTTTATAGTGAAAAGGACAAAGGACGAGGCAGGGCTGTCTTTGAAGTGGAAGTGTGAAGGTAGGGGAAAGATAGAGGGACAAAGAGCTCCTGATAACACCTGAGAAAGTGGTTTTACAACACGAGCTAAAGTGCAGAAAGTGATTTGGCAACACAGCACAAGTGCAAAAAGTGGTTCTCAATGCCAGCATAAGTGCGGAAAGTGGTTCTGCAACACTAACACGTGCGAAAAGTGGTTATGGAACACTAACGCAAGTGCGAAAAGTGTTTTTCAACACAAGCACGAGTGCGGAAAGTGCTGATCAACACTAAAACAAATGCAAAAAGTGGTTTTGCAACACGAGCACAAGTGCAAAAGTGGTTTTCCACACAAGCATGAGTTCGGAAAGTGATTTTGCAACACCAGCACAAGTGCGGAATGTGGTTTTGCAACACTGGCACATGTGCGAAAAGTGGTTTTTAATGCCAGCACAAGTGTGGAAAGTGGTTTTGCAACCCTTTGCACAAGTGCAAAAAGTGGTTCTCGATGCCAGCACAAGTGCGGAAAGTGGTTCTGCAACACGAACACAAGTGCTAAAAGTGCCTTTGAAGACCAACAGCAGCGCGAAAAGTGGTTTACAACACCAGCACAAGTGCTAAAAGTGTTTTTCAACACTAGCACGAGCGCGAAAAGTGGTTTTCCAACACAAGGGCAAGTGCGAAAAGTATTTTTCAACACTAACATGAGGGTGAAAAGTGGTTTTGCAACACGAGCGCAGGTGCGAAAAGTGGTTTTCAACGCCAACACAAGTGCGAAAAGTGGTTTTCAACACTAGCCCAAGTGCCGAAAGTGGTTTTCAATGCCAGCACAACTGCGGAAAATGGTTCTCCTTCAATAGCTCAAATGCGGAAAGTGGTTCTCATTGCCAGCACGAGTGCGAAAAGTGGTTCTGCAACACTAGCCCAAGTGCGGTAAGTGTTTTTCAACGCCAGCACAGGTGTAGAAAGTGGTTTTACAACACGAGCTAAAGTGTGGAAAGTGGTTTTGCAAAACAAGCACAAGTGCAAAAAATGGTTCTCAATGCCAGCACAAGTGCGGAAAGTGGTTCTGCAACACTAACACATGTGCAAAAAGTGGTTTCGGAACACTAACACAAGTGCGAAAAGTGTTTTTCAACACAAGCACGAGTACGGAAAGTGCTGTTCAACACTAAAACAAGTGCAAAATGTGGTTTTGCAAAACGAGCAAAAGTGCAAAAGTGGTTTTCCACACAAGCATGAGTTCGGAAAGTGATTTTGCAACACCAGCACAAGTGCGGAATGTGGTTTTGCAACACTGGCATATGTGCGAAAAGTGGTTTTTAATGCCAGCACAAGTGTGGAAAGTGGTTTTGCAACCATTTGCACAAGTGCAAAAAGTGCCTTTGAAGACGAACAGGAGCGCAAAAAGTGGTTTTCAACACTACCACGAGTGCGGAAAGTGGTTTTCAACACAAGCATGAGTTCGAAAAGTGATTTTGCAACACCAGCACATGTGCGAAAAGTGGTTTTCAATGCCAGGACAAGCATGGAAAGTGGTTCTGCAACACTAGTCCAAGTGCGGAAAGTGTTTTTCAACGCCAGCACAAGTACGGAAAGTGGTTCTGCAACACTAGCCCAAGTGCGGAACGTGTTTTTCAACGCCAGCACAAGTGTAGAAAGTGGTTTTACAACACGAGCTAAAGTGCGGAAAGTGGTTTTGCAACACAAGCACAAGTGCAAAAAGTGGGTCTCAATGCCAGCACAAGTGCGGAAAGTGGTTCTGCAACACTAACACATGTGCAAAAAGTGGTTTTGGAACACTAACACAATTGCGAAAAGTGGTTTTTAATGCCAGCACAAGTGTGGAAAGTGGTTTTGCAACCCTTTGCACAAGTGCGAAAAGTGGTTTTCAACGCCAAACACAAGTGCGGAAAGTGGTTTTGTAACACCAACACAAGTGCTAACAGTGTTTTTCAACACGAGCGCGAAAAGTGGTTTTCCAACACAAGGGCAAGTGCGAAAAGTGTTTTTCAACACTAACATGAGGGTGAAAAGTGGTTTTGCAACACGAGCGCAGGGGCGAAAAGTGGTTTTCAACGCCAACACAAGTGCGAAAAGTGGTTTTCAACACTAGCCAAGTGCCGAAAGTGTTTTTCAACGCCAGCACAACTGTGGAAAGTGGTACTGCAACACGAGCTGAAGTTCCGAAAGTGGTTTTCAACCCCAACACAACTGCGGAAAATGGTTCTGCTTCAATAGCTCAAATGCGGAAAGTGGTTCTCATTGCCAGCACGAGTGCGGAAAGTGGTTCTGCAACACTAGCCCAAGTGCGGTAAGTGTTTTTCAACGCCAGCACAAGTGTAGAAAGTGGTTCTACAACACGAGCTAAAGTGTGTAAAGTGGTTTTGCAACACAAGCACAAGTGCAATAAGTGGTTCTCAATGCCAGCACAAGTGCGGAAAGTGGTTCTGCAACACTAACACATGTGCAAAAAGTGGTTTTGGAACACTAACACAGGTGCGAAAAGTGTTTTTCAACACAAGCACAAGTGCGGAAAGTGCTATTCAGCACGAAAACAAGTGCAAAATGTGGTTTTGCAAAACGAGCACAAGTGCAAAAGTGGTTTTCCACACAAGCATGAGTTCGGAAAGTGATTTTGCAACACAAGCACAAGTGCGGAATGTGGTTTTGCAACACTTGCACATGTGCGAAAAGTGGTTTTTAATGCCAGCACAAGTGTGGAAAGTGGTTTTGCAACCCTTTGCACAAGTGCAAAAAGTGGTTCTCGATGCCAGCACAAGTGCGGAAAGTGGTTCTGCAACACGAACACAAGTGCTAAAAGTGCCTTTGTAGACTAACAGGAGCGCGAAAAGTGGTTTTCAACACCAGCACAAGTGCGAAAAATGGTTTTCAACGCCAAACACAAGTGCGGGAAGTGGTTTTGTAATACAACACAAGTGCTAAAAGTGTTTTTCAACACTAGCACGAGCGCGAAAGGTGGTTTTCCAACACAAGGGCAAGTGCGAAAAGTGTTTTTCAACACTAACATGAGGGTAAAAGTGGTTTTGCAACACGAGCGCAGGTGCGAAAAGTGGTTTTCAACGCCAACACAAGTGCGAAAAGTGGTTTTCAACACTAGCCCAAGTGCCGAAAGTGTTTTTCAACGCCTGCACAACTGTGGAAAGTGGTTCTACAACAAGAGCTAAAGTGTGGAAAGTGGTTTTGCAACACAAGCACAAGTGCAAAAAGTGGTTCTCAATGCTAGCACAAGTGCGGAAAGTGGTTCTGCAACACTAACACATGTGCAAAAAGTGGTTTTGGAACACTAACACAAGTGCGAAAAGTGTTTTTCAACACAAGCACGAGTGCGGAAAGTGCTGTTCAGCACTAAAACAAGTACAAAATGTGGTTTTGCAAAACGAGCACAAGTGCAAAAGTTGTTTTCCACACAAGCATGAGTTCTGAAAGTGATTTTGCAACACAAGCACAAGTGCGGAATGTGATTTTGCAACACTGGCACATGTGCGAAAAGTGTTTTTTAATGCCAGCACAAGTGTGGAAAGTGGTTTTGCAACCCTTTGCACAAGTGCAAAAAGTGGTTCTCGATGCCAGCACAAGTGCGGAAAGTGGTTCTGCAATACTAACACAAGTGCTAAAAGTGCCTTTGAAGACTAACAGGAGCGCGAAAAGTGGTTTTCAACACCAGCACAAGTGCGAAAAGTGGTTTTCAACCTGAAACACAAGTGCGGGAAGTGGTTTTGTAACACTTTTACAAAATGACACTTTTCGCACTTGTGCTTGGTACTGCCAAGCACAAGTTTGGTACTTGTACTTGGTACTTTATCACTGTTTAGCACAAGTGCTAAAAGTGTTTTTCAACACTAGCACGAGCGCGAAAGGTGGTTTTCCAACACAAGGGCAAGTACGAAAAGTGTTTTTCAACACTAACATAAGGGTGAAAAGTGGTTTTGCAACACGGGCGCAGGTGCGAAAAGTGGTTTTCAACGCCAACACATGTGCGAAAAGTGGTTTTCAACACTAGCCCAAGTGCCGAAAGTGTTTTTCAACGCCAGCACAACTGTGGAAAGTGGTTCTGCAACACGAGATGAAGTTCAGAAAGTGCTTTTCAACGCCAGCACAACTGCGGAAAATGGTTCTGCTTCAATAGCTCAAATGCGGAAAGTGGTTCTCATTGCCAGCACGAGTGCGGAAAGTGGTTCTGCAACATTAGCCCAAGTGCAGAAAGTGTTTTTCAACGCCAGCACAAGTGTAGAAAGTGGTTTTACAACACGAGCTAAAGTGTGGAAAGTGGTTTTGCCACACAAGCACAAGTGCAATAAGTGGTTCTCAATGCCAGCACAATTGCGGAAAGTGGTTCTGCAACAGTAACACATGTGCGAAAAGTGGTTTTGGAACACTAACTCAAGTGCGAAAAGTGTTTTTCAACACAAGCAAGAGTGCGGAAAGTGCAGTTCAACACTAAAACAAGTGCAAAAAGTGATTTTGCAACACGAGCACAAGTGCAAAAGTGGTTTTCCACACAAGCATGAGTTCGGAAAGTGATTTTGCAACACCAGCACAAGTGCGGAATGTGGTTTTGCAACACTGGCACAAGTGCAAAAAGTGGTTCTCAATGCCAGCACAAGTGCGGAAAGTGGTTCTGCAACACTAACACAAGTGTGAAAAGTGGTTTTGCAACACGAGCACAAATGCAAAAGTGGTTTTCAACACAAGCATGAGTTCGGAAAGTGATTTTCCAACACCAGCACATGTGCGAAAAGTGGTTTTCAATGCCAGCACAAGCGTGGAAAGTGGTTTTGCAACACCAAAACAAGTGCTAAAAGTGTTTTTCACCACTAGCACGAGGGCGAAAAGTGGTTCTCCAACACGAGGGCAAGTACAAAAAGTGTTTTTCAACACTAACATGAGGGCGAGAAGTGGTTTTGCAACATGAGCGCAGGTGCGCAAAGTGGTTTTGCAACACCAACACAAGTGCGAATAGTGGGTTTTAACCCTAACTCAAGTGCAAAAAGTCGTTTCGCAACACTAACACAAGTGCTAAAAGTGCGTTTGAAGACTAACAGGAGCGCGAAAAGTGGTTTTCAACACCAGCACAAATGCGAAAAGTCGTTTTCAACGCCCACACAAGTGCGGAAAGTGGTTTTGCAACACCAACACAAGTGCTAAAAGTGTTTTTCAACACTAGCACGAGGGTGAAAAGTGATTTTGCAACACGAGCGCAGGTGCGGAAAGTGGTTTTACAACACGAGGATAAGTGCGAAAAGTGGTTTTCAACACCAACACAAGTGCGAAAAGTGGTGTTCAACACTCGCCCAAGTGCCAAAAGTGTTTTTCAACGCCAGCACAACTGTGGAAAGTGGTTCTGCAACACGAGCTGAAGTTCAGAAAGTGTTTTTCAACGCCAGCGCAAGTGTAGAAAGTGGTTTTACAACACGAGCTAAAGTGTGGAAAGTGGTTTTCCAACACAAGCACAAGTGCAAAAAGTGGTTCTCAATGCCAGCACAGCGGAAAGTGGTTCTGCAACAGTATCACATGTGCGAAAAGTGGTTTTGGAACACGAACGCAAGTGCGAAAAGTGTTTTTCAACACAAGCACGAGTGCGGAAAGTGCTGTTCAACACTAAAACAAGTGCAAAAAGTGATTTTGCAACACGAGCACAAGTGCAAAAGTGGTTTTCCACACAAGCATGAGTTCGGAAAGTGATTTTGCAACACCAGCACAAGTGCGGAATGTGGTTTTGCAACACTGGCACATGTGCGAAAAGTGTTTTTTTAATGCCAGCACAAGTGTGGAAAGTGGTTTTGCAACCCTTTGCACAAGTGCAAAAAGTGGTTCTCAATGCCAGCACAAGTGCGGAAAGTGGTTCTGCAACACTAACACAAGTGCGAAAAGTGGTTTTGCAACACGAGCACAAGTGCAAAAGTGGTTTTCAACACAAGCATGAGTTCGGAAAGTGATTTTTCAACACCAGCACATGTGCGAAAAGTGGTTTTCAATGCCAGCACAAGCATGGAAAGTGGTTTTGCAACACCAAAACAAGTGCTAAAAGTGTTTTTCACCACTAGCACGAGGGCGAATAAGTGGTTTTCCAACACGAGGGCAAGTGCGATAAGTGTTTTTCAACACTAACATGAGGGTGAAAAGTGGTTTTGCAACACGAGCGCAGGTGCTGAAAGTGGTTTTACAACACCAACACAAATGCGAATAGTGGGTTTTAACGCTAACTAAAGTGCGAAAAGTTGTTTTCAACACCAACACAAGTGCTAAAAGTGCCTTTGAAGACTAACAGGAGCGCAAAAAGTGGTTTTCAACACTAGTACAAGTGCGAAAAGTGGTTTTCAACGCCAACACAAGTGCGAAAAGTGGTTTTCAACA
Source organism: Myxine glutinosa (assembly GCF_964187855.1). Classification (NCBI taxonomy): domain Eukaryota; kingdom Metazoa; phylum Chordata; class Myxini; order Myxiniformes; family Myxinidae; genus Myxine; species Myxine glutinosa. Next base: position 89,760,461 of record NC_136271.1, on the reverse strand, counting down.
CTAGCCCAAGTGCCGAAAGTGTTTTTCAACGCCAGCACAACTGTGGAAAGTGGTTCTGCAACACGAGATGAAGTTCAGAAAGTGCTTTTCAACGCCAGCACAACTGCGGAAAATGGTTCTGCTTCAATAGCTCAAATGCGGAAAGTGGTTCTCATTGCCAGCACGAGTGCGGAAAGTGGTTCTGCAACATTAGCCCAAGTGCAGAAAGTGTTTTTCAACGCCAGCACAAGTGTAGAAAGTGGTTTTACAACACGAGCTAAAGTGTGGAAAGTGGTTTTGCCACACAAGCACAAGTGCAATAAGTGGTTCTCAATGCCAGCACAATTGCGGAAAGTGGTTCTGCAACAGTAACACATGTGCGAAAAGTGGTTTTGGAACACTAACTCAAGTGCGAAAAGTGTTTTTCAACACAAGCAAGAGTGCGGAAAGTGCAGTTCAACACTAAAACAAGTGCAAAAAGTGATTTTGCAACACGAGCACAAGTGCAAAAGTGGTTTTCCACACAAGCATGAGTTCGGAAAGTGATTTTGCAACACCAGCACAAGTGCGGAATGTGGTTTTGCAACACTGGCACAAGTGCAAAAAGTGGTTCTCAATGCCAGCACAAGTGCGGAAAGTGGTTCTGCAACACTAACACAAGTGTGAAAAGTGGTTTTGCAACACGAGCACAAATGCAAAAGTGGTTTTCAACACAAGCATGAGTTCGGAAAGTGATTTTCCAACACCAGCACATGTGCGAAAAGTGGTTTTCAATGCCAGCACAAGCGTGGAAAGTGGTTTTGCAACACCAAAACAAGTGCTAAAAGTGTTTTTCACCACTAGCACGAGGGCGAAAAGTGGTTCTCCAACACGAGGGCAAGTACAAAAAGTGTTTTTCAACACTAACATGAGGGCGAGAAGTGGTTTTGCAACATGAGCGCAGGTGCGCAAAGTGGTTTTGCAACACCAACACAAGTGCGAATAGTGGGTTTTAACCCTAACTCAAGTGCAAAAAGTCGTTTCGCAACACTAACACAAGTGCTAAAAGTGCGTTTGAAGACTAACAGGAGCGCGAAAAGTGGTTTTCAACACCAGCACAAATGCGAAAAGTCGTTTTCAACGCCCACACAAGTGCGGAAAGTGGTTTTGCAACACCAACACAAGTGCTAAAAGTGTTTTTCAACACTAGCACGAGGGTGAAAAGTGATTTTGCAACACGAGCGCAGGTGCGGAAAGTGGTTTTACAACACGAGGATAAGTGCGAAAAGTGGTTTTCAACACCAACACAAGTGCGAAAAGTGGTGTTCAACACTCGCCCAAGTGCCAAAAGTGTTTTTCAACGCCAGCACAACTGTGGAAAGTGGTTCTGCAACACGAGCTGAAGTTCAGAAAGTGTTTTTCAACGCCAGCGCAAGTGTAGAAAGTGGTTTTACAACACGAGCTAAAGTGTGGAAAGTGGTTTTCCAACACAAGCACAAGTGCAAAAAGTGGTTCTCAATGCCAGCACAGCGGAAAGTGGTTCTGCAACAGTATCACATGTGCGAAAAGTGGTTTTGGAACACGAACGCAAGTGCGAAAAGTGTTTTTCAACACAAGCACGAGTGCGGAAAGTGCTGTTCAACACTAAAACAAGTGCAAAAAGTGATTTTGCAACACGAGCACAAGTGCAAAAGTGGTTTTCCACACAAGCATGAGTTCGGAAAGTGATTTTGCAACACCAGCACAAGTGCGGAATGTGGTTTTGCAACACTGGCACATGTGCGAAAAGTGTTTTTTTTAATGCCAGCACAAGTGTGGAAAGTGGTTTTGCAACCCTTTGCACAAGTGCAAAAAGTGGTTCTCAATGCCAGCACAAGTGCGGAAAGTGGTTCTGCAACACTAACACAAGTGCGAAAAGTGGTTTTGCAACACGAGCACAAGTGCAAAAGTGGTTTTCAACACAAGCATGAGTTCGGAAAGTGATTTTTCAACACCAGCACATGTGCGAAAAGTGGTTTTCAATGCCAGCACAAGCATGGAAAGTGGTTTTGCAACACCAAAACAAGTGCTAAAAGTGTTTTTCACCACTAGCACGAGGGCGAATAAGTGGTTTTCCAACACGAGGGCAAGTGCGATAAGTGTTTTTCAACACTAACATGAGGGTGAAAAGTGGTTTTGCAACACGAGCGCAGGTGCTGAAAGTGGTTTTACAACACCAACACAAATGCGAATAGTGGGTTTTAACGCTAACTAAAGTGCGAAAAGTTGTTTTCAACACCAACACAAGTGCTAAAAGTGCCTTTGAAGACTAACAGGAGCGCAAAAAGTGGTTTTCAACACTAGTACAAGTGCGAAAAGTGGTTTTCAACGCCAACACAAGTGCGAAAAGTGGTTTTCAACACTAGCCCAAGTGCCGAAAGTGTTTTTCAACGCCAGCACAACTGTGGAAAGTGGTTCTGCAACACGAGCTGAAGTTCAGAAAGTGGTTTTCAACGCCAGCACAACTGCGGAAAATGGTTCTGCTTCAATAGCTCAAATGCGGAAAGTGGTTCTGCAACACTAGCCCAAGTGCGGAAAGTGTTTTTCAACGCCAGCACAAGTGTAGAAAGTGGTTTTACAACACGAGCTAAAGTGTGCAAAGTGGTTTTGCAACACAAGCACAAGTGCAAAAAGTGGTTCTCAATGCCAGCACAAGTGCGGAAAGTGATTCTGCAACAGCAACACATGTGTGGAAAGTGCTGTTCAACACTAAAACAAGTGCAAAAAGTGATTTTGCAACACGAGCACAAGTGCAAAAGTGGTTTTCCACACAAGCATGAGTTCGGAAAGTGATTTTGCAACACCAGCACAAGTGCGGATTGTGGTTTTGCAACACTGACATATGTGCGAAAAGTGTTTTTTAATGCCAGCACAAGTGTGGAAAGTGGTTTTGCAACCCTTTGCACAAGTGCAAAAAGTGGTTCTCAATGCCAGCACAAGTGCGGAAAGTGGTTCTGCAACACTAACACAAGTGCGAAAAGTGGTTCTGCAACACAAGCCCAAGTGCGGAAAGTGTTTTTCTACGCCAGCACAAGTGTGAAAATGGTTTTTCAACACTAGCGCGAATGCGGAAAGAGGTTTTCAACACTAACACAAGTGTGGAAAATGCTTTTCAACACGAGCTCAAATGTGAAAAGTGTCTTTCAACACTATCATGATGGCGAGAAGTGGTTTTCCAACACGAGGGCAAGTGCTGAAAGTCGATTTCAATGCCAGCACAAGTGCGGAAAGTGGTTCTGCAACACTAGCCCAAGTGCGGAAAGTGTTTTTCAAAGCCAGCACAAGTGTGGAAAGTGGTTCTGCATCACCAACACAAGCGCGAAATGTGGTTTTGCCACACTAACACAAGTGCGAAATGTGGTTTTTCAACACTAACACAAGTGTGGAAAATGATTTTCAACACGAGCTCAAATGTGAAAAGTGTCTTTCAACACTATCATGATGGCGAGAAGTGGTTTTCCAACACGAGGGCAAGTGCTGAAAGTCGATTTCAATGCCAGCACAAGTGCGGAAAGTGGTTCTGCGACACTAGCCCAAGTGCGGAAAGTGTTTTTCAAAGCCAGCACAAGTGTGGAAAGTGGTTCTGCATCACCAACACAAGCGCGAAATGTGGTTTCGCCACACTAACACAAGTGCGAAATGTGGTTTTGCACACTATACAAGTGCAAAAAGTGTTTTTCAACGCCAGCACAAGTGTAGAAAGTGGTTTTACAACACGAGCTAAAGTGCGGAAAGTGGTTTGGCAACACAAGCACAAGTGCAAAAGGTGGTTCTCAATGCCAGCATAAGTGCGGAAAGTGGTTCTGCAACACTAACACATGTGCGAAAAGTGGTTTTGGAACACTAACGCAAGTGCGATAAGTGTTTTTCAACACAAGCACGAGTGCGGAAAGTGCTGTTCAACACTAAAACAAGTGCAAAAAGTGGTTTTGCAACACGAGCACAAGTGCAAAAGTGGTTTTCCACACAAGCATGAGTTCGGAAAGTGATTTTGCAACACCAGCACAAGTGCGGAATGTGGTTTTGCAACACTGGCACATGTGCGAAAAGTGGTTTTTAATGCCAGCACAAGTATGGAACGTGGTTTTGCAACCCTTTGCACAAGTGCAAAAAGTGGTTCTCGATGCCAGCACAAGTGCGGAAAGTGGTTCTGCAACACTAACACAAGTGCTAAAAGTGCCTTTGAAGACTAACAGGAGCGCGAAAAGTGGTTTTCAACACCAACACAAGTGCTAAAAGTGTTTTTCAACAATAGCACGAGCGCGAAAAGTGGTTTTCCAACACAAGGGCAAGTGCGAAAAGTGTTTTTCAACACTAACATGAGGGTGAAAAGTGGTTTTGCAACACGAGCGCAGGTGCGAAAAGTGGTTTTCAACGCCAACACAAGTGCGAAAAGTGGTTTTCAACACTAGCCCAAGTGCCGAAAGTGTTTTTCAACGCCAGCACAACTGTGGAAAGTGGTTCTGCAACACGAGCTGAAGTTCAGAAAGTGGTTTTCAACGCCAGCACAACTGCGGAAAATGGTTCTGCTTCAATAGCTCAAATGCGGAAAGTGGTGCTCATTGCCAGCCCGAAGGCGGAAAGTGGTTCTGCAACACTAGCCCAAGTGCGGAAAGTGTTTTTCACCGCCAGCACAAGTGTAGAAAGTGGTTTTACAACACGAGCTAAAGTGTGGAAAGTGGTTTTGCAACACAAGCACAAGTGCAAAAAATGGTTCTCAATGCCAGCACAAGTGCGGAAAGTGGTTCTGCAACACTAACACATGTGCAAAAAGTGGTTTTGGAACACTAACACAAGTGCGAAAAGTGTTTTTCAACACAAGCACGAGTGCAGAAAGTGCTGTTCAACACTAAAACAAGTGCAAAATGTGGTTTTGCAAAACGAGCACAAGTGCAAAAGTGGTTTTCCACACAAGCATGAGTTCGGAAAGTGATTTTGCAACACCAGCACAAGTGCGGAATGTGGTTTTGCAACACTGGCACATGTGCGAAAAGTGGTTTTTAATGCCAGCAAAAGTGTGGAAAGTGGTTTTGCAACCCTTTGCACAGGTGCAAAAAGTGGTTCTCGATGCCAGCACAATAGGCCTCAAGCTGACACCGTGTATCGTTCAATCCCGTTCCGAGGTCAGAGAGACTAAAAAATAATCACTGGTAATCTGAGTACGTGCCGAGTTGTAGCACATACAAAAAGTTTAACTAAGAAATCCTGCCAGTTTTTAAGTTTTCCACGCGTTTATGTCGCACTACTTTGTCTTGCATCGAAGGCACTAATTTTGAATCTCGGCCTATCAGAACACTTGCTTGGGTCACATGACATTCAAAATGGCGGCGCCTATGTCACGCTGAATGTTTAGTCATGGCCTCGGGAAAATCGCGTTTAAAGTGCTTCATGCACTTTGAACACGTCGTGAATGACATAACTTCGCCGTTTACGCCTCTTAGATGGAGTAAATATTGTGAATGCCTGCAGAGGTGGCTGCAATTGGACGGTGTGTCACAATCTTGCCAACAGACACCAGCATCTGGTCAACGTCGAGTTCACCAACATTCCTGCAGAGGCAGGATTTCACCCTACATGTTATCAATGCTTCATCAACAAGAGACTGATAGAACTGAGTTCCAAAAAATGTCTGAAGAGGCAGCTGCAGCAGAGTTTGGAGAGTGAGGGATCGCTTCAGTGTTCAGGTTCTGTACACACAGGCCATCAACATCAGTCTGCTGTACACAGGCCTAGTCCACCGAAAAAATTGAGGTCACGTTCTGACCTGCATTCACCCAAACATGTCCTACCAGCAGTGTGCATTATTTGTAAGAAGGCAGATCGGTACGTGAGAGTCTCTCATAAAACAACAAAGGATAGCTTGATGCAAGCTGAAACGTTAACAGCAGGTGAGTACATATTCTGAAAGAAATTGATAGAAGACTGGAATTCCGAAATGAATGATCAGGGAAAATACAAACTGTGATATTCATTTGATCTTTGTTATCAGGGAAATTGCTGGAAGCCGCTACTCTCAAAAATGACGAAGGCATCCTATTGCACATCAGAGGGAAAGACTGCGTTGCCCTGGAAGTGAGATACCACAAAGTATGTTACAAAGATTACTGTAAAATTTCGTGGAAAACCCCGATGAAAGTGCAAAGCAGTACAGCTGAGAGGTAAGTTTCGAAACCACTGCTAAAGTGTGAAATTTTTTTGTACCAGAACATGAATTGAAATTTATGCAGCGCTGTGTTATTCTGGCTAATATCCTGCTGGAAGAAATGTGTGCAACACTCCAGCACATGTGCCAGCCAAGTAATGATACCAGCATCATCTGCCAGATGGCTGAGCGAGCCATGTTCGTTGTCCCTCTTCAGTGACTTTAACAATTTCCTGTTTTGTGAAGTTGACTCCACAGGGCCTAAGGCACAAGGTGATCTCTCCACACGGCCGGTTACTCCACATGAAGGCATATGTCTGCATTTTACGTTTGCTTTCTAATTTCAGTGGTCTGCATGCAAAAGCCTATGCAGCATTTTGCAGTTCGGTCATAGAAGAACAAGTGATCAAGAATCATGAAGTGTTCCGGATGACGAAACTTGTCACCTTATTCATAAAATGCGTTGAAGCAGAGGGAGTTGGTATCACAGACTTCAGGTAGATGGATCATGATTTGATTTGCCTTCCTGCGTATTTTTTTTGTTGGATCAACAGGTGGTGTCCTTTGGCGGCCACGTTGAAAAAATAATGTCCTGATCCTTGGTTAGATGTAGGTCTAATTGATGTCCCTTTCATGTCAGTGTATTCGGTGTTTTCTACAGGTCGGACAAGCTCAAGCGAAAGCTACAGCAAGACTACCCACAGCTTGTATTCCACCAGCCAAATAAGCGGAACAAAAGTCAGCTGGTATTTGTGGACGTCCTCTCGACCGGTACGGTTTTGGATCGCCTCGTGGACGTATCCTCAGGGCAGTCTGACGGTTCATCCTCCGAAGCAGACTCCACGTTGATAGATGAAACCCTCAAGAAACCGTCAAGTCATTTACCCGAAGTAGATGAACTGAGGACTGTATATCAAGCGGCGCTCAGCATCAAGAATGCGATTCAACAACCAACAACTGTGATGGACTGTCCATGGCCTCCTACTGCTGACGATCTGACGCTGTCCTCTGCGAAAGGTATTATTCCAATCGAATTGTATAACCGTCTTGCATGGATTGTTGGTGTGTCCGATGATCCCATAGCCACGAATTATGTTAAGGTAGACAATACTGCTGAGGTCAAATTAACATCAATCTGCCAGGATATCATTTACCTGGCTTCTAAGGGCCGGACACAGACACCCAAATCCCTCGCACTAGGCATGACCATTCGTCATTTGACTGGTTCGTCTCGATTACTGTCTATCATCAATAAGCTCAGGCATAGTGCTTCAGTTGATACAATCATTGGGTTAGAAACTAGTCTGGCCGAACTTCGACTGGTGAATAAACATGACTCTGTTCCTCGTAGCTTTGCAAAGAGCGTGCCCACTATTCTTGTATGGGACAACATTGATTTCGGGGAAGAGACACTTTCCGGTCGAGGTACTACCCATCATACCAACGGTATAATGGTACAAGCGCGCGTTAGTGAGGCCACCAGTCATTCTAGAAGGAAATCGTTGAAGAAAGGCTTACGGTCACTGAAGCCTTCCATCAGTCAAATTGACGATTATCATCTTCAGAAAAAACAGGGGCCCCTCCATATTCCTCGGGAAGCGGGCGCACTAATTCGTGACGACTGCTACAAAAGAACTCTGAAGGCAGCCGCTGTCATCGAAGCGGCATACAGTATGACCAAGGTGGTAGCTGACATGCTTTCTACAATTCCTGGATGGACGGCCTTCCATCTTGAGCTTCATCAGAACGAAATGTTGGAAAAGTCAGCCATCCATTACCTACCTGTCATAGAATCCTCGCCTACTGAAATGTCGACCGTAAAGGAAATTCTGAATAAGAGTCGAGAAATATCCGATCTACTGGATTTGACGCAAATGATCCTCGTTTTTGACCAGGCCATTTATTCAAAGGTCCAGCAGTCCAGCAAAGACGAAGCCTTGACCAATCGGTTTATAGTCAGGCTTGGAGAATTCCACACAGCAATGGCCTTTCTAGCCATTATCGGAAAACGATTTGCAGATGCCGGAATGAAAGACATACTGATCGAATCAGAAGTGGTAGCTGAGGGGTCCATCAACAGCGTAGTGAGCGGTCATCACTATAATAGAAGCATGAGATCCCACAAACTCTTAGCCGAAGGGCTCCAGAGAATACGTTTCGAGGCTTTCCTTGAATCCTTGTCGGAGGACAAAGAGCAACGCGTTCTCGCAATCGTGGGCGACCTTGCTGATGTCTATCCCAGTGAGGAATTTCTCAGCCTGTCGTCTGGCGATGCGTTCACCACATTGTTATCTGCCTACAATTCGTTTGTTCAGCGGCAAGGTGAAGAGCATCCCACGTTTGCATTTTGGTCGTCGTACATTGAGATGGTCCAGCTGCTGTTATTATTCATCAGGGGAACTCGTGAGTCCGACTGGAATCTTCATGTGTCTGCTGTACGGCACATGCTCCCTTGGTTTTTCTTGTACGATCGATTTAATTATGCTCGATACCTGCCCGCTTATTGGCTGGAGATGGTCATTCTCCCCCTAACTCATCCCGAGGTTCACAAATCTATGACCTCGCATGGTCAATGGACCGTTCAGCGGACAGGCACAGGGTTCTCGTCAATTGCTTGTGACCAGGCAATCGAGCAAACTCTGAAGAGATTCAAAAACACCAGGGGGGTTGACAGGAATTACCTTGAATCGTGATGCTGTCCAAAGATGGATACTGAGCCAAAATGAACGGGCGGCCATTGTCCACCAATGCAAAGCTCTGACTGATACTTCTCGAGACCGTCAGGTCAGGAAGGAACTCGGCCACAGCAGAATTATTGCCGACGAAAGGTCAGTCGGAAACATCGTGTCAGTCATCGAGTCTATGCAAAATCCCTTTGATTCCCACCTTACAGAACTGACAAGCATCAGTTCAGGTGTTGTGGCCAGCAGTGAGGTCCAACACGACCTGATCTCAGCCAATGAGATTGGTGAGAGGAGCATGTACGAATTCGTTGACAACCGTTTGATAAATCCATCAGTAGATTTCTTTGCACCCCTCAAGGCATTGAAGCTGAAAACATTTTCAAATCTGGGGAAATCGAAGGCAAAAACAAAGTCAGGTAAGGAGATCATGTTACGCAATGACAAGCAGTTATTTTTCTAGACTGCTTATTATTGCACAGACAGGAACATCGATCTGCGTGAGATTCTGTGCTATTCACTGTCTCCTGTCTCGCTGCCACTTGCGACAGCTGATGGCTCCATGGCAAAGACAACGAAGTCCGCCTTACTTGATGCAATTGAAAGCTCCAAGGACTACTTGGTTTCAACAGTGCCTGATGATGGTGCCCTAATCATCGATGGTATGGGCCTTCTGCATAGCATGCGACATTCAGTTTCGAGTTTTGGCGAACTCGCCGATGCTGTGCTGTACTGTCTCGACTCATACAGCTGATGAAGAAGCTGAAATGCAATCGGGTGGACTTTGTCACCAACACATACCCAGCTATCAGCGTGAAAAATGCTGAGAGGACGCGTCGTGGCGATGGTGGGAAACAGACGTTCTGCATTCACAACAAACACCAGAAAACTCCAACGCAGTGGAAAAAGTTCCTTGCAAACGGGAAAAACAAGGAAGCCCTAGTTGAGTTTCTTGTCACTGAATGGCAGGGTGCTGATTTCGGCGCAGTCAGAGGCGACATCAGTATATACATCGCTCATGGAAATGAGTGTCATCGATTGAATGTCCATGACGCAGTTCTGTCGGTCCAGGTGATAGAGGAACTAAAATGTGACCACGAAGAGGGAGACACACGTATCTTACTTCATTGCAAACATGCAAGTAATACGCACAGCTGCGTAGTCATCCACAGTCCCGATACTGATGTGGCAGTCATAGCCTTGTCTGTGAGCCATGATATTTCTCTTAATACATGTATGTACTTTGCCACCGGAGTGAAGAACAAGGCGCGTATCATAAATTTGACGAATGTAGTATCGGCCTTAGGGCCTGAAGCGTCCGCTGCTTTGATCGGCCTTCATACCTTCACTGGCTGCGACTCAACGAGTGCCTTCTACGGGAAGGGCAAGCGTAAAGCATTTTCCATAATGACAGCGTCGGAGGAGTTTACCAATGCTTTCATTGAACTTGGGCAAGAATTCATCCCGCCAGAATCGTTGATTGTCCGGCTAGAAACATTCGTCTGTCATTTGTATGGGTAGACTACATCCACCGAAGTCAATGACGCGAGATACAAAGTCTTCTGTCTTGCCTCGTCCTCCCCATGTGAACAAAGCATGCCTCCAACGAAGGATGCTTTAATTCAGCACACTAGGCGGGCCTCGTACCAAGCTGCGGTTTTTCGGCGCTCACTGCAACAAATGATCAATCCCCCATCCCCTGATGGTCACGGATGGACATTATTAAACGATGAACTCTCCATCAAATGGATGACGAAGCCCCCAGCTCCAGAGAGTATTCTAGAAAAAATAAGCTGCAAATGTCTGAAAACTCGTTGCGAAGGTATGCTATGCTCCTGTCGTAGGTCGGGTTTGTCTTGCACCGATTTATGTTTTTGTAAGAATTGCATGAACTCCACTGAGACTATCACACAACAGCGCTCACAAGGGGATGGAGGTGTGGACATCGACAACGATGAATATCTTGATGAATAACTGTTGGGGTGGAATGGGGGTGGAATGTTTTGCCTTTGGATCGAATGAGACGGGAAAGCGCACTGACCAAATTTGTCATGTAATATCTAAGTTCTAAGTTTATGTTCTAAGTTTATGGCATTTTCCATTCACTTTGTAATGTTTTGACGTAAAGAATGCTACTTGAGCCGTGGACATTCAGAATTTTCGCATACATCGAAGCCTGTATCTTTTCGTATTGACACGACGGTGAATAAACTATCATGCGATTTACTTCAGGTGTGTGCCTTATTATCTATGGATTGATACTTATTGTATCAATGGATTATCATGTATTCATCGGATTCATACCGCCGACCATAATACCAAGCTTCCCTACTCTACATTCACTATGCTATCCCTGGTCATCATGCGGTCCCCATATGCATCTGGAGGCATTTTTAGTGTCGCCCCTTCATCCGTTGTTTTCCAGACAACCACGAAACGTCGTCAATAAGCAGTATCTCTTCCATATGCCAAGCTTACCCATTTTCGAGAGGATATCTCTGATGGTTTCGAAAATATTTTGGGTTAATTTCGGAGAAATTCATTGAATTTTACAGTAGGTACGAACGACAAAAGTACATTTTTTACATTTCCGCTGTATGATGCGTGCGTAAGTAAGAGCCTTCATAACTCACAGGGCCACAGAACCATGGGAGATCTATGCCGAGCATAAATTCCTAGGCTGAATTATATGTACTGACGGAGATACCACGCCGCAAAGTCGGCACCGGAGCTAAAATTCCTCCTTTTTGACTCTACATGACCTAGTTTGACGTGGTCGTTCACGGAAACTGGCAGGATATCAGAGTTAAACTTTTAACACAAGGTCAGGCATGTTATATACAATAAAAAAATGCATAGAAATCGTAGTCCCACGAGTTCGGAACGAAACTCATTTTTTTGGCACTATTTCAGGTCTCAGCTTGAGGCCTATAGGTGTATCTGATAACTGTCTACCAGTCTCTGACATCGACTGGGAGAAATTTTTGCCCACTCCTCCATGCAGAATTCTTTCAGCTGTGCGATGTTTCAGGGGTTCATTGCATGCACAGCTCGTTTCAAATCCCCCCACAACATCTCGATGGGATTTAGATCCGGGCTTTGACTTGGCCATTCCAGAACCCTCCATTTCTTTCTTTTCAGCCATTCCATGGTGGATTTACTGGTATGTTAAGGGTCATTGTCATGTTGCAAGGTCCACCTTCGGTTGAGCTTCAACTTTCCGACAAATGGCCTCACATTATCCTCAAGCACCCTCTGGTACACTGAAGAATTAATGTTGGATTCTATGATGGTGAGCTGCCCAGGCCCTGATGCAGCAAAGCTGCCCCAAACCATAATATTTCCACCACCGTGCTTTACAGTTGGTATCAGGTTCTTGTGGTCAAATGCTGTCTTTGGTTTTCGCCAAACATGTCTTCTGGTACTGTGGCCAAATAGCTCTACCTTTGACTCATCTGTCCAGAGCACATTGTTCAAGAAGTGCTGGTCTTTGCCTCGGTGTTCATTGGCAAACTTTAGTTTTGCCCTGATGTTCTTTCTGGACAGCAAAGGTTTCCTCCTGGCACACCTCCCATGAAGATCAAATTTGTGCAGCCTCTTTCTAATGGAAGACTCGTGCACTTTGACATCAACAGTGGCAAGAGCTACCTGCAGGTCCCGTGATGACATTCTGGGGTTCTTCGAGACTTCTTTCAGCATCTTGCGGTCTGCTCTCGGGCTGAACTTGCTGGGGCGGCCTGACCTGAACAAGTTGGCAGTTGTTTAGAATCTTCTCCACTTGTAGATGATCTTACGGACAGTCGAATGATTGATTTCTAATTGTTTGGAGATCTTTTTAAATCCCTTCCCAGATTCGTAGGCATCTCTAACCTTCTTTCTGAAGGCCTCAGAGAGCTCTTTTGATCTAGGCATGGTGACGCCGCACACTTCAACAACAAAGAGCAAACCAAACTAAAAGTCTGAGGTTTAAATAAGACAGGTTCCTCCAAGATCCTCTCACGATGTTCTAATCATTTGCACCTGAGCTGGTGCACCTGATTCTAATTTTAGGTATTTGAAGTCGTGATAAATGAAGGGGTGTACTTACTTTTTCCACATGCGAAATTTGCATTTATGTTTATTTAAATTATACAATGGACTACAAAATGTAAATGTTTCATGATGTTTGTTATATTATATCACCTTTATCTATCAATATTGTTGAAATGAAGATCAAATAGCTGTATGTTGAAATATGTTGAAAAAGTCAAAACTTTACATGGGGTGTACTTACTTTTTCACATGACTGTAGATGGAATGACGCTGCACTCAACCTTTCTCCTTGGTGCAGGTGCCAAACAGCACACCTATCAGGCTTTGAATTCAGAGAAGTTGAATATACTCCGCTCAAGATTAGGGAAACTGAAACTACTTATAATTGATGAAGTATCCATAGTTGGTGCAGACTTGCTGTACAAAATACATCGCCGTCTGGAAAAAATTATGAACACATCTTGTGACACACTTTGGTGAAGTCAGCATTTTATCCGTTGGTGATTTTTACCAGCTACAACCTATTGGTCAGAACTTTGTGTTTGGTCTCCCATCAGATGATTATGCCAACCTGCATGGCTCTCTGGCAGGAAAACTTCCATATGGTAGAGCTCACTGAAAGCATGAGACAGCAGGGAGTTCGACAATTTGCATATTTGCTTAACCGTGTGCGCACTGCTGCATGCACCAAGGAAGACATTACATTGCTTGAGTCTCGTGCAACAAATGCTGAGGATCCTGACTATCCACGCGATGCGCTGCATGTGTTTCGGAGCAACGCCGAAGTAGATGAGCATAATTTGAGGCAGCTCAATGAATTGAAAGCCAACAGAGCAGAAATCAAAGCAGTGGATTATGCAAAGGACAAGCACACTGGTCAGCTCAATTTGACAGCTCCGAAGAAGGCATCAGATTGTGCGGATTTGCGAGACGTCATCAGAATAGCAATTGGAGCCCAAAGTCATGGTCACTATCAACATCGACGAGCAGATGGTCTGGTGAATGGTGCATGTAGCAAAGTGGTCAGTATTGAGACAACTAATGGCAATGTTTATGCTATTCTCTTAGAGTTTGACAATGAATGTGTAGGCCAAAAAGCTGCAGCCAGAAGCCGATACCATCAACATCCTCATGCAGTCCCCATCTTCAGACATGAAGCAACATTTGCTAGTGGTAAAAGACGTGGACATGTTCAGATGACTCGAAGGCAGTTTCCAATCACACTCTGCTGGGCTTGCACCATCGACAAGGTACAGGGCAAAACAATTGATGTAATTGTGGTATCGATGCAAAAAACAGTGCATAGGAGGCCATTTATGCCAGGACAAGCATATGTTGCCTTTAGCAGGGTAAAAACACTTCAAGGACTGTTCATCATTGATTTTGAGGCCACTGGTATCCGTGCCGACCCCAATGTGATTGCGGAACTGCAGCGACTCCCGACCCATAAACTCCCATGTAGCACTGATCTATACTTCAGGAGTTCTGAAGAACATCTCAGACTTGCGTCTCTCAACATAAGATCATATCTCAACAACATACCTGACTTGAAAGCAACTAAAGAACTACAGTACACAGACATTTATTGCTTTGTTGAAACATTTCTCACACCAAAGCATATCCTGCAAAAAGATAGCCTTCTACAGCCAAACATGGTGTCACTTCGACAAGATAGAAGCACTGCAACAGGAGTAGAAAAGGGTGGCATTACGATCATGGCAAAAGATTGTTTACAACCAGAAAGCAACAACCTTCACATATCAAAGGAATAGAATATCATTTCGCCAGCGTCACCGTTCAGACTCACCCTTTGAACATTCTCGTTGAATGGAACTTTCATGGAAGCACTCCATCTGCTCCTTGGTAGTGTTGACTTAACAGGACCAACACTTATTTGTGGAGATTTTAACATTGATCTTCTGTCCATTACAAATGCAAAAACAACAAACAGCCTGACACAGAAAATGCAGCAGTTTGGCTTTCACCAACTGGTGACTGAGGCAACCACTGATTATGGTTCACTCTTGGATCATGTTTACAGCAATTGCTTTGGTTGGGATTATTCGCATAGAGGTTGCTGATTGCTATTTTACTGATCATGACTTTGTGTATGTCTCTCTTCGACTAAAATATAACCCTTGTCAATGGTAGTTCAACATGGCATTTCAACTACAAGTACATTTGCCACTAGGAAGCCATCTTTGCTAATATTTGTTGTGTTGGTATTGTTACGTGGTCCCCTCGGTGACTACCTGGTCTCGGTGACCCCCGGACCGTGAGAGGAACGTCGCCAGAAAGTTGTATTATATATGCGCTTTCGCAACGCAATCCCTATGAATTCCACCCAAGAGAAAACTGATTTTCAATGATATATTTCAAGGGTAAGGATACCATACAATTTCAATGATATACAATCAAGGATATATTCCCCGAGCAATCCACCATCCACAATTCACACTCAACAGTCAATCCCCTAGATGATTAAGATGGCCATCTTACATACGTGTGTCCCCTTTTGTACTCACGACCCCCTTTTGGTCTCTGTCCCTCACAATGTCTCTGGGCCCCTCCTGACCAAGATGCTGGTCGGCTTCGCCGCACTCGGGCGGTTGAACGCACCCCGGGTGGACGTTTTTCCACCGGGCAGGTATCGTACCGGGCACCACGGCTGCAGCCCCCTCCTGGCCACGCGAAGCGGGTACTGTAAAGCAAGCAAAAGCCACACGCCGCTTGCAACGCGTGTTAGGCCCCAACGTGCGACCCGTACGCGTCTTTGTAGACGGTGTCGCGAACGGTGCCAGACGCTGGGTCGGTGCACGGCCACACGGCAGTTTGACGTGTCCACCGGACAGGTATCCGTCCCGGTAACTCCTCTCGCCAGACGGGCTCGGGAACGCCGCTTTTCCACACGGCTCAATATCGATCCCACCTCTCGTCGGAGCGGGGCGAGGAAGAAGAAACTTCGTCGCTTCTTCCGACCTCGTGTCTTTCTTCTTCCGTTTCCGGTCTCTTTTTCCAGAAGGGCTCCTGACCCTCCAACCACAACAACCCTTAATCGACTACACATTGATAAGCACAGACCTGAATAGTAATTCACATACATTCCCCTAAATATGTAACAGTATTGATATTGTTATGAATATTGGGGTAGAGTGATACACAGATCAGGTAGATCTGTGTAGGTATCATACTCCGACTGTAGTGAAGAAGAAGAACCATCTCGATGTACATAAGTAGAGGACCTGTCTAGCCCGGATGTCGGATTAAGTTTGTATATTTGTGGTCATACAAGGATGACCTTGTGTTAAATAGAGTCAGGATTATGCTAATTCCCCTGTGTGTGAGACCTGGTGATCTATCCTTTGTCCCGTATGGCAACACACTAGAAACGTAGAGCAGGAAAGGACCAAAAGCAACACACACACAAACGAATTAAAATTTCTCCCCTCCCCCCCACAATAAAACTCACCGGAAGTGCAGGCAGGAAGCACCCATGCATTACGCCAGCATGGTGATAAAACATTGCTCAGGCAGGCTGAGGCCATGCCCACATCGTGACGGATTGGTCAAGTCAGGGGCAAGTAAGAAGCGGCACACTGATTGGTGGAGAGGACAGCTGACGTAACAGGACAAGCAATAAAAGAACTGGCTAGCCGGCATTTTGCCCTTCTCGTTTTGGATCCATTCATGCCCGGACCTCTTCCCTTTGCTGCCTCTTGGGATTCCTTTGCCCTCGACCTCTTTCTCCTCTCGCCACCTTTGCCCTCGACCTCTTGCTCCTCTCGCTCGCCTCTGCCCTTGACTCTTGCTTCTGGTGCCACCGTAAGAGTGCTGTGGCGTGAGACGGACCGTACAGCAAGGCCGGGTTTCACGCCAACGTCGGGCGGTTTTCCCGCCAGCTGGAACCGCGTCGGGACTGCGTGCTTGGGGCCTGACGATACCTGACAGTATACTTCAGGCATTTGAGCTAAGCCCACACACACCACACACAACGGTTCTTTTCATTTAATTATCCCTTCATCCGTGTGTAACTCTGGTGTGGGGACATCCCAATTTCGAAGATTTATTTGAGCATCGGGTTTTATTTTGTATTATCGGCATCCGTGGTAATAAACCTGTTTAATTTTTGTACATAAAGGCCATTTTCGTTTGAGTTACTTTGCAGGGTTGAAGACTGCTCGGAGATCGCATCACGTAAAAGCTGCCAGTTTCTTCTTCTTCTCTCTTCCTCTCGCGCGTAGATAGTCAAGTCCGCTATTTGGTTTATCACGCCTCCAGTTAACGCTCAATTGGTCATTTGTGGTGTGCTCCGTTTTAATAGAGGCGTTCACACGACAATATTTTACCTTGCACATATATAGTGAATGCAGACATTTTATTGGGATGTGTCATTACCAAGACAAGACTATGACAATGTCAGATCATAAACTAGAACGGCACTCTGTGTAGAGCACATAACCTGGCCAGGCTGAACAGGTTACGTTTTGAATCCCACTGATAGGCTGGTCATGATAATCTATTGGACTGTTGTTTTTGTCAGTCCGTAACTTTATAGCTTGGTACCACTTTATTGTGGTATGTGCTGATCACACTTTGGTAAATATTGGTGTATTTGTTTTGTTAGTGGCATGTTTATTTGTTTATTATTCAGTGGCATGCACAATCTTTGTTTTTGGTTTAGTTTAAATTTCATTCATTCAAACATCCAAAGCAAATAAATATTAAAATACGTGTGTAAGTATATAACCAAAAGTCGAGTATGTCTATTGAAGTGCAGGATTTAAACAAATAAGAAATAACTTGTATAAAAATAGTCGCTTCAACTTCATGGTCACCCTGTACATAGTTATGATTAAAATTTTGAAAGAAAAAAAAAAAAACACTTGAAATATTTGAAGAATTTTTTTTTTTTAAGGTTTGACAACTGAAAGAATTCACCGATCAAGAAAGTTTAACCAACTTGACAATATTTCGGTGATGTTGAACTCTGAGTGAGAATAATTCAGAATTTAAAAAAGTTTCATTGAAAGTACATAAAGTGCAGGTGCAAGCCAAAGCTCCAAACACAACTATTTCAAATATCTCAGATTTATAAACAAACTGTATTTCATATGTACATGGACATGTATTCACTCATTATGTGAAGTAAATAAATTGTGTGGATTACATAATTTCTGCATCTAATGAAATTGCCAGTACCCATTTTGGAAAACTCTATGTGCAGCATCTAACTCAAGATGTCCAAATGGCATGCATGTCTGTGCATGCCCATGGGTGTACCCGCGACTATATTTCTAACAGCCCTCACAGCTCCCATGACTCCCACCTCTCACCCCACTTCCCAACATGATAAGCAGTAAATATCATCATTTTAAACTTACCCTGCACATTCACAAGCCCCACATGCACATACGCACCTAATCCAGATACACAGTCCAGCAACGATCCGTCATGGGTTTGTGTAGCACATGCCCGTCAACTCAGGCCGTACACTAGCCCACCCCACAAGGGCAGGAGTTTGCTTTATGGATATCTGCCATTTGCTGAGAACGTTGTCAAAGTCTTTAGTTGTGCAGAGGAACAGTCCTTTCTCTCAGGTACTTTTCCAAGTATTTTTGGCTTCTTTTATAAGCTTTGTGAGACAATTTAGGTAACAATCCTTCTCTCTCACACACAATATATTTCATCGGGCTGGAAACACCGCCATTTCCTGGGGTTTCTGTTCATGTGCACCGAGCATTCTGGGGCGGAGTACCTCGTTTTGAACGTCGTGTATTGAGACATGGGGCAAAAACAATGTATAGCACGATATTTCAAGAAGTTATGGACAGATTAGGATGAAACTTTGTGGATGAGTTGGGTAGGTGACAAGAACAAGCCAATTATATTTTTGGTTGAGTGCCACATGCCTATCATTGGGATACAAACGTTAAATTGTTCAGCCTGGCGGAGATATGTGCTCTACAGAGTTTTCGTTGTGATTGTAATTATATTTAGTGAGAAATAAAACACGAGGCATTACTTTTGTACCGACCCTCATACAATTAGAATGCGAGTATGTCTATAAATTATGTACTGTATAATTAAGAATGTGAAAAAGACTCAGTGGCGAAATAAATAGAACATCAGTTCTGATTCTAAGAGGTTCGTGGTTCAAACCCGATCCGAGTTACACCAAAGACTTTTGTTAAAATGGTACAAACTGCTTCCTTTCTTGACGTTCAGCATTTAAAAGGATAGAGCTTGAACAATGCTGGAAAGGAAATGGCAAACCACCCAGGATACACCTTGCCAAGAAACTGCTTTGGAGGCATTCAACTCTCGAAAAGTGTATGGTACATGAAATTCAATGAATAATGTGAGTAACGTCAATAAAGTACATTCTATTAGGAACATGTTTTTATCTGTATTGTACAGTGCAGTCAGAAAGTAATCAGACCCCTTCACTTTTTTCACATTTTGTTATGTTTCAGCCTTATGCAGAAATCGTTTAAATTTATTTTTTCCCTCATCAATCCACACTCCATACCCCATAATGACAAAGAGAAAACAGGATGTTAGAAAGTTTTGCAAATTTATTAAAAAGAAAAAACTGAAATATCACATTGACATACAGTCACGTGAAAAAGTAAGTACACCCCATGTAAAGTTTTGACTTTTTCAACATATTTCAACATACAGCTATTTGATCTTCATTTCAACAATATTGATAGATAAAGGTGATATAACATAACAAATATCATGAAACATTTACATTTTGTAGTCCATTGTATAATTTAAATAAACATAAAAGCAAATTTCGCATGTGGAAAAAGTAAGAACACCCTGGGCTCTAATAGGTGGTATTGGCCCCTTTGGCAGAAACAACCTCAAGTAGGCGTTTCTTATAACTGTCTACGAGTCTCTGACATCAACTGGGAGAAATTTTTGCCCACTCCTCCGTACAGAATTCTTTCAGCTGTGTGATATTTGAGGGGCTTCGTGCATGCACAGCTCGTTTCAAATCCCCCCACAACATCTCGATGGGATTTAGATCCGGGATTTGACTTGGCCATTCCAGAACCCTCCATTTCTTTCTTTTCAGCCATTCCTTGGTGGATTTACTGGTATGTTTAGGGTCATTGTCATGTTGCAAGGTCCACCTTCGGTTGAGCTTTAACTTTCCGACAGATGGCCTCACATTATCCTCAAGCACCCTCTGGTACAATGAAGAATTAATAGTGGATTCTATGATGGTGAGCTGTCCAGGCCCTGATGCAGCAAAGCTGCCCCAAACCTTAACATTTCCACCACCATGCTTTACAGTTGGTATCAGGTTCTTGTGGTCAAATGCTCTCTTTGGTTTTCGCCAAACATGTCTTCTGGTACTGTGGCCAAATAGCTCTATCTTTGACTCATCTGTCCAGAGCACATTGTTCCAGAAGTGCTGGTCTTTGCCGAGGTGTTCATTGGCAAACTTTAGTCTTGCCCTGATGTTCTTTCTGGACAGCAAAGGTTTCCTCCTGGCACACCTCCCATGTAGATCTAATTTGTGCAGCCTCTTTCTAATGGTAGACTCGTGCACTTTGACATCAACAGTGGCAAGAGCTACCTGTAGGTCCCGTGATGACATTCTGGGGTTCTTCGAGACTTCTTTCAGCATCTTGCGGTCTGCCCTCGGGCTGAACTTGTTGGGGCGGCCTGACCTGAACAAGTTGGCAGTTGTTTGGAATCTTCTCCACTTGTAGATGATCTTCCGGACAGTCGAATGATTGATTTCAAATTGTTTGAGGATCTTTTTAAATCCCTTCCCAGACTCGTAGGCATCTCTAACCTTCTTTCAGAAGGCCTCAGAGAGCTGTTTTGATCTAGGCATGGTGACGCCGCACACTTCAACAACAAAGAGCAAACCAAACGAAATGTCTGAGGTTTAAATAAGACAGGTTCCTCCAAGATCCTCTCTGACGATGTTCTAATCATTTGCACCTGAGCTGGTGCACCTGATTCGAATTTAAGTATTTGAAGTAGTGATAAATGTAGGGGTGTAATTACTTTTTCCACATGCGAAATTTGCATTTATGTTTATTTAAATTATACAATTGACTACAAAATGTAAATGTTTCATGATATTTGTTATATTATATCACCTTTATCTATCAATATTGTTGAAATGAAGATCAAACAGCTGTATGTTGAAATATGTTGAAAAAGTCAAAACTTTACATGGGGTGTACTTACTTTTTCACATGACTAAGTATTCAGACCCTTTGCTATGACACTTGAAATTTAGCTCAGGTGCCTCCCATTTCCCTTGATCATCATTGAGATGTTTCTACACCTTGATTGGAGTCCATCTGTGGTAAGTTCAATTGATTGGACATGATTTGGAAAGGCACACACCTGTCTATATAAGGTCTCACAGCTGACAATGCATATCAGAGCAAAAACCAAGCCATGAGGTCGAAGGAACTGCCTGCAGAGCTCAGAGACAGGATTGTGTCGAGGCACAGATCTGGGGAAGCTACAAAAAAATCTCTGCTGCATTGAAGTACTTACTTTCCCAAGTACCCAAGTTCCCAAGAGCACAGTGGCCTCAATAATTCTTAAATGGAAGAAATTTGGAACAACCACGACTCTTCCTAGAGCTGGCCGCCCGGCCAAACTGAGCAATCGGGGGAGATGGGCCTTGGTAAGAGAGGTGACCCAGAACCCGATGGTCGCTCTGGGTGAGCTCCAGAGATCCTCTGTGGAGATGGGAGAAACTTCCAGAAGGACAAACGTCACTGCAACACTCCACCGATCTGGGCTTTATGCCAGAGTGGCCAGACGGAAGCCTCTCCTCAGTGAAGGACACACGAAAGCCCACAGAATCTTGTTTCTCACAGTCTGAGAGTTCTTGAGGTGCTTTTTTGCAAACTCCAAGCGGGCTTTCATGATCTGGGGTGAATTAGCGGCGGTAGAAAAGATCAAGGTTTTGGATGGGGGAGGATAAGAGATGGTGGCGAACAGCTGTTTTAAAGACCTGGAGGGAGGAGTGGGATTGAAGAGAGTGAGGGAGTTTGTTCAAGAGGCGGGAGAAGAGAGGAATGAAGGAGTGAAGGTGAGCAGAGAGTCTTGATTTTGGAAGTTTAACCACAAGAGGATTGCAGGCCGATGTTGTGCGACCTGTAGGAATATTTGGGGGACAGAGCACACACAGAGCACTTTCGTCTAATAGAGGACCCCCATGCTGAGGCTTCGTGTCTGAGGGAAAATAAGGAACCAAGCTGCATGATTATTTTAAAGATGAACTGGGAATGACATCTTGATTGGCCAACATCTTCGGAGGCTGGGATGCTGCTATCATTTGACCCCAAACCTAACCCTAACCCTAACTTGATGCATTGAACTCATTGGACTTTCCAGAACCCCCACAATTTAGAAAGGCGAGTCAACCTACAACGAGGAAGATTGAGCACACCCCTGAGCACACCCCTGAGCACACCCCGCTGTCGGGAATAAGGAATTTGCCAAGTGGAAGGCTGAGGTGATTCGGCATGCTTTGGAGATTGTTCTCCTGTTCAAACTCTGTGGTAATTTAGATATAATTTACCTTTGGGCCGTCTAGACAGGGACAGGAATGCTTCATGAAAGGGGACTTAATATCCGGAACGAGTACTTCTATGTATTCCATGGGGGTAGTCGTTTTGATTTTGAGTCACGATCAAATCAAGGTTCCTTTAATTAAATTGAACACTTCAAGAATGTCTTGAGATGACAACACGGGGATGTTGTGGGAAATGTAATTAATCCATTGATCAAAACTTGTGTTTGAGCTCTGGTTGTAGATAAAACCGAGCTCAGAGGTCATTTTGCAAGCAGTTCAACAAAAAACCGACATGCTGCAGGGGTCGGCACTCCCACTGTGGTAGGATGAGTCTAGTGGGGGGGGGGGGGCAGGGGGGGTCATAAATAACAACAAAAGGTGTTTCACTTTCAAAGGGAATCTTTTCCATACTTTGACTGATAGGGAGTGCGGTAATTGTATCCTGCATAGATGAATACACATTAAAACGACTTGGCGTCAAGCTCATCCACACAGGAGCCTTGCCATACTGTTATTCTGATCGATTAAAATATGGATTGGGAATAGACTAACTGTTAAAAATAAACATATCTTGCATGATAGAATCACCGACCCCTTCTCCGCCCCCCTCCGCCTCTGCACTTTCAAGGTCACTCCACCACCTTTCTTGGAAACAGCTGACAACAATATATAAAGGAGTTCTTCACAAAGGATCGGGGATACATATATGCTGGCGACTCGTTGTCCTGTAATTGTTCATTGAGTTTGAGTATCTTCCTATTCCTGCTGGTAATCAAAGCCAAACTATACTTCTCCCCCCACCCCACCCCACTCCCCTGAAGGAAATAAAAGCTTCATATTAAACCACATCAAAGTGGACGGCATGAAATTATTCTTCCACAATACCTCGAGGACATCATGCCAGCCCACTAGAACACTGGCACACTCTAATGACATCGTGCCAGCCCACTAGAACACAATGGCACACTCTAATGACATCATGCCAGCCCACTAGAACACTGGCACACTCTAATGACATCGTGCCAGCCCACTAGAACACAATGGCACACTCTAATGACATCATCCCAGCCCACTAGAACACAATGGCACACTCTAATGACATCATGCCAGCCCACTAGAACACTGGCACACTCTAATGACATCATGCCAGCCCACTAGAACACAATGGCACACTCGAATGACATCATGCCAGCCCACTAGAACACAATGGCACACTCGAATGACATCATGCCAGCCCACTAGAACACAATGGCACACTCTAATGACATCATGCCAACCCACTAGAACACAATGGCACACTCTAATGACATCGTGCCAGCCCACTAGAACACTGGCACACTCTAATGACATCATGCCAGCCCACTAGAACACAATGGCACACTCTAATGACATCATGCTAGTCCATGAGAACACAATGACACTCTAATGACATCATGGCAATGCACTATAACACAATGGTACACTCTAATGACATTGTGCCAGCCCACTAGAACACAATGGCACCCTCTAATGACATCGTGCCAGCCCATTAGAACGCAATGGCACACTATAATGACATCGTGCCAACACATTAGAACGCAATGGCACACTCTAATGACATCGTGCCAGCCCACTAGAACACAATGGCACACTCTAATGACATCATGCCAACCCATTAGAAAGCAATGGCACACTCTAATGACATCATGCCAGCCCACTAGAACACAATGGCACACTCTAATGACATCATGCCAGCCCACTAGAACACAATGGCACACTCTAATGACATCATGGCAGCCCACTAGAACACAATGGCACACTCTAATGACATCATGCCAGCCCACTAGAACACAATGGCACACTCTAATGACATCATGCGAGCCCACTAGAACACAATGGCACACTCTAATGACATCATGCCAGCCCACTAGAACACAATGGCACACTCTAATGACATCATGCCAGCCCACTAGAACACAATGGCACACTCTAATGACATCATGCGAGCCCACTAGAACACAATGGCAGAAGGGACCTGAAGGAGCTTCAAACACGCTATTTGGGACCAGTCCTAAAAACTCGCAATAGTTCAACTCGCTTTTCTCGTCTCACTATCACTCGTCTTTAGTCCCAATCTCAAATAGCACGTCGAAGCTCCTTTAGGTCCCTACTCCACTGCGTGGGGCTTGCTTCGCCCTTCTTTCACCAGGAAAATAAAAAATAAAATAAAAATTTTTTTTTTTTTTTTTTGTATACAAGGTCGAGGCTCGTGAAGGAGCGAACATTAATCACACAGAAAGACAAACCGACACATAAAACATATAACATCGGGAGCGGTAGACAAGATGGGGAGAGAGGGGGAAGGACACAAACACAACATTTGAGAGCAGGGACCGAGAGACATGGAGACATCGAGAGATCTGAGAGAGGGCGAGGGCTTTGGGGGGGGGGGGCATGGGAAGGGGGCGGTGGGAGAGGTATAAAACATATGGACACTGCCAGGACTTCCAGGAAAGAAGTTGGAATTTCAAACAAGGTGGATCTGGGGTGAATTAGCAGGGGTAGAAAAGATCAAGGTTTTGGATGGGGGAAGATAAGAGATGGTGGTGAACAGCTGTTTTAAAGACCTGGAGGGAGGAGTGGGATTGAAGGGAGTGAGGGAGTTTGTTCCAGAGGCGGGAGAAAAGAGGAATGAAAGAGTGAAGGTGAGCAGAGAGCCGAGATTTCGGCAGTTTAACCATCAGAGGGTTGCTGGCAGATCTTGTGCGACCTGTAGGAATATTTGGGGGACAGAGCACAGAGAGAGCTGGGGGTGCAAGGCCGGAGAGGAGTCGGTAGAAGACAGAAAGACCACCTACCTGCCTGCGGTGAGTGAGTGAAAGGCCCTCAGAGATAGCTTCATCGCGGGAGATTCCAATAATTCTGAAAGCTTTGGTTTCAACAGCGTGAAGCCAAGCTAGGTGTGAGGCAGGAGTACCAGCCCATAGGGGAGAACAGTATTCCATTGAGCTGCGGGTGAAAGCCTTGTATGTGGTGAGGAGCTCAGGTGTGCCGAGGAAGGACTTCGCACGACGGAGGATGCCCAGTCGGCGACTGGCTTTGGAGGCCAGCTTGGAAATGTGGTTTTCCCAAGAAAGATCATGGCAGATAGTGAGACCCAAAAGCTTGAGCGACAGAACTTCTTGGAGAGGATTGTTGAGAAAGTAGATGGGAGGGTTGTCCAGTCGATCTTTTCGGAGAGACATAGTAAGAGTGTGAGATTTGTCAGGATTGAAAGACATGTTCCACTTGTTTGACCAGTCTGTGATTTTGTCCAAGTCTTCAGAGAGTGAGGAGGCTGCAGACTGCCGATCTGACGGAAGAGGGATGGAGCGGCAGAGAGTGGAGTCATCAGCAAACAGATAGAGAGGATTTTCAAGAGAGTCAGAGAGATCATTGATGAAGACCAGAAAAAGCACGGGGCCCAGAACACTGCCTTGGGGAACTCCAGCCTGAACAGGAAGAGGAGATGAGAGAAACCCATTCAGGGCCACACGTTGACGACGACTAGAGAGGAAGTCCGCCAGCCATGCGTGGAGATTTCCATGGATACCAAAGGAGGAGAGTTTGGTGAGCAGAGCGGGGTGCCAGACCGTGTCGAAGGCACGTGATATGTCGAGGGAGACAGCTCTAATTTCCTGTTTGGCATTGAGGACCTCCATCCATTGTTGAGACAGCAGAAGCAGCATGTCCAGAGTAGAGTGACCTGGTCTGAAACCAAATTGATGATCAGAGATCAAGCCATTGGAGAAGAGGAAAGATTTCATATCCGAAGCAATAATGGATTCCATGACTTTGCTGATAATTGGGAGAAGGCTGATTGGTCTGTAGTTGCTAGGATCTGTTTTTGCACCTTTTTTGTGCAAAGCGGTGATGTTGGCTGATTTCCAAGCAGATGGCAGTTGACCTTGAACAAAAGAGAGGGTGAAGAGAACAGAGAGAGGGTGAGATAGAGCGGCAGAGCATGATTTTAGGACCCGTGGGCTGATGCCGTCGGGTCCAGTTGCAGAATCAGAGTCGAGGGTTGACAGAAACTTTTCCACCTTGTCAGGAGGAAAGGACACGGAGTCCAGGAGCAGCAGGGTACGACTGGGTATGGTGGGTACAGAGAGGGATGGGTTTGGGACACAAGATTTAGAGGCAAACACAGAGTTGAGGCATTCAGCTTTTTCACGAGCGGAGTCAGCTGTGTAGCCGCTTGAGGTAAGGGAGGGGATGGAGGGGGAACAAACACCAGAAACGAATTTGACCAGACGCCACCAGGATTTGGAAGAGGGAGACAGATAAGAGAGTTCGGTCTTGAGAACGGAGAGATATTGTTTCCTGGCTCTCCTGAGGGTGGACACACACTTGTTTCGGGCTTTGTGAAAGGAAATGAGATTTCCTTCCGTTGGATTTGCTTTCCAGGAGACGAAGGCAAGTTGTTTCTGGGCAACAGCCTCACCACAAGATTCCGTGTACCATGGACGGGAGGAAGGGTATGACAACTGAAGACGAGATGGGATAAATCTGTGCATGAGAGAGAGCAATTTACTTTGGAAGAATTCCCAGGATGAGTTGATGTCAGAGGTGGTAGAGATGGGAGACCAGTCCAGATGATTGATGGCTGCTTGAAGACCGTGCCAGTTGGCCTGAGTGAAATGCCAGACTCGTCGACGCTGAGCAGGCTCCCTGAGGATGGTCAGAGAGATGTCCACTTTAACAAGGACATGATCAGATGATCCGATTGGAGCAGAAGAAGAGCAGCAGACATTTTCAGGGAAGTTAGTCATAACCATGTCCAGAAGAGAAGATGTTCCGTTGACTGAGATCCGGGTCGGGAAATTGACAGATTGTGTCAGTCCCAGTGAGTCGCAGAAGTCCTTTGCTGAGGAGCCATGGCTGGTGAGAGAGGTACCCACACCCAGCCAACTGGCATGATGACAGTTGAAATCACCACATATGAGGAAGAGAAAGTTGGGATGAGTCGATAGAAGTTGGTCCATATTATCAGACAGCGAGATGTAGATGGAGTCATCACTGTTTGGTGGACGGTACAACACACATATGAACAAGAGGTGGGAGCGAAGGGGAAGCCGTAGCCAGAGGTATTCCTGGGGGTGAGGTGGAGAGAGTGCAGTGCAGGGCGAGTGAGGAAGAGAGTTTTTGATAAAGATAGCAACCCCGCCTCCAGGACGAGGCTCAGGTCTATCATACCGGAGGAGGGAGTAGCCCGGGAGAGATACTAAGGAATCAGAGACATCATAAAGGAGGAAAGTTTCTGTTAAGCAGATCACCTCTGGTTTGACAGAAGCAACCTGTATGGAGAGATCAGTTAAGTTTGAACGAAGGCCCCGGATGTTTGAGGTCCATACCGTTAATGAAGAGGAAGGGGGAGCATCAGATACAGAACAGGGGGGAGG
Source organism: Myxine glutinosa (assembly GCF_964187855.1). Classification (NCBI taxonomy): domain Eukaryota; kingdom Metazoa; phylum Chordata; class Myxini; order Myxiniformes; family Myxinidae; genus Myxine; species Myxine glutinosa. Next base: position 89,732,624 of record NC_136271.1, on the reverse strand, counting down.
AGGGGTAGGGTAAGATGTGGAAGAGGTGGAAGAGGTAGGGAGAGCTGTTGAAGGTGTGTCAGAGATTTCAGAATGGCTCGGAGAAAGGGAAGGATGGGGCGGACAAAAGGTTTGATGGTGATTGGGTGAGGCACAATGAGGTGTTATTTGAGGAGGGGGAAGAGCGAGGCAGAAGGTTGGGGGAGATGGAGGTGAGAGTTGGAAGGGGGAAGAAGCGGGGAGGACGCTTTGAGGAGGGGGAGTGAGAGGGGGGAAATTGAGAAGCAATGAGGGTGGGGAGATTTGAAGGGGAGGGGTGAGGGGGGAGTTTGGGAGGGAAGGGACAAGGGGAGGGATTTGAAAGGGATGGGATATGGGGGAGATTTGGAGGGGAGGGGTGAGGGAGGAGTCTAGGAGGGGAGGGGCGAGGGGGCATCTTGGCGGGGAGGGGTGAGGGGGTAGTTTAGGAGGGAGGGGGCAAGGGGGGAGATTTGAAAGGGAGGGGTGATGGGGAAGATTTGGAGGGGAGGGGTGATGGGGAAGATTTGGAGGGGAGGGGTTATGGGGAAGATTTGGAGGGGAGGGGTGAGATTGGATTTTAGAAAGTGTACGATTTATGGGAAACGAACATTTATTGCAAAATGAGTTTCTTGTGACCTTCGAGTTAAAAATACGTTTAAGGATGCTGGATGGAGGATGGAGTGCAGGAGAGTTTAGGGAATGTAGAAAAAAGGCACTATAGGAGATGGATATTTTTTTGGGGATGAATTGATTTGGTGAGCAAGTCGAAAGCAGCCTTTTAAAGAAGAAGAAGAAAAAGGTGTTATAAAATATGACGGAATACATAACTTGAGGGGAAAGTGTAAACATTGAAGGTTAATAACAGTGAAAACTATCTGGGGAAATGGGGGAGAAACACGTGGTCGAAGAACGAATGAACGAATAAGAATGAATAAACGAATGAGAACAGAGAAGGAAATGTTTTTTTTTTGTTGTTTTTTTAGTTGAGATTTACACAAGGAAGTAGGCTATGGGTGAAAAGACTGGGAATACAGAGAACGAAAGTTATTGGATCACAAACGACGGACCACTGAGAGAAAAACAAAGCCTCAAGGTTGTACAGTGTACACTGTACAAGGCCTCAAGACACGACACGAATTAACACGATTTTCAATACAGGTATGAAAGATTTGCACCGAAAAATCTTCGTCGGGACACAATATACGTACAACACCATAAATAAATACAGTTTTAACGAAAATACAAATGGGAACAATCACTTAACTTCGATTTCAAATCGTTCGCGACGCGGCAAAGGCCTTGCTCACGACACGGCAAACAGACGATCAATTTATGAAAGATAAACACCGAGAAACAACCAAAGTTGCACACAATAACTTCACACACCGAAAGATAAATACAGTTTCGACAAAATACAATTGTGAACAGACTTAACTTCGAAAAACGTGGAGACCGTGTGGAGCTTCGAAAATCCCTCCCACCGTCCAATTGCACTTGGTGCAATGGAGTGTCATCCTAATGGAAGACAAGGCCTTACCCTAATACACATAATAAGGAAATAAACTACTGAACAGGGATATTATGGTGTCCTTCATGTATGCTTTATGGAACTAACTACGGGAACGCCCTTTGACCTTTATACAACACTGGAGTAAGGAGGGCGATATTTTAACAACAATTTACACTGCAACAACAACAAAAAAAAAACATTCTCATATCCACAACAATACCATCTCTTACAGTTCCTCCTTTCTACATTCCCTAAACTCTCCAGAACTCCACCCCTCCTTCAGTGTCCTCAAACGTATTTTTGACTCGAAGGTCTCAAACTCATTTTGCAAAAAATGTTCGTTTCCCATGAATCGTACACTTTTCAAAATCCAATCTCACCCCTCCCCTCCAAATCCTCCCCATCACCCATCCCTTTCAAATCTCCCCCCACACCCCTCCCCTCCGAGACTCTCCCTCGCTCCTCCCCTCCTAGACTCCCCTCTCACCCCTCCTCCTCAAAGCATCCTCCCTGCTTCTTCCCCCTTCCAACTTTCACCTTCATCTCCCCCAACCTTCTGCCTCGCTCTTCCCCCTCCTCAAATAACACCTCACTGTGCCTCACCCAATCTCCATCAAACCTTTTGTCCGCCCCATTCTTCCCTTTCTCCAAGCTATTCTGAAATCTCTGACACACCTTCAACAGCTCTCCCTACCTCTTCCTCCTCTTCCACATCTTACCCTACCCCTCCTAGGTGAAGAAAAATAAAGAATAAAATAATAAAATAAATAAAATAAATAAAATAAAATAAAATAAAGAATAAAGAAAAAATAAAGAAAATAAGTTCCCGGTGTGTACCCCGGTTTAGAATAGGTGCACCGTATCCCTGCGCATCGTAAGAGGCGACTAAGGGTTGGCGCCAGGAAGGGCATCCGGCCATAAAAACATTGCCTCAAACAGGGGACCATGATTGTCATGGGGCCTGCAAGGCTAACCCCTGCTCTAGCGGGGAAAAATGGCCTCAAAAACGATCATTCATTCATTCATATATAAAGAACCTTTCGAGTCGCTAAATATCAGTAATTTATTATATCGTTACGAATTTGGTTAGTGATATATGTAGAGCAGAGTAGATCTGAGTAGTTAACATGCTTCGACTGTCGCGATAGGGAATCTACCTGTAATAAGTTCTGTGTGTTTAGGCGTTTTGTCGGTCAAGGTGTATAACTGTGGATCTACCAGGAGATTCGGGTGATAGGTAGTGTAGGGGTTAATGAGTAGAGCCCTCTATATCTCACCTGGTAGTCAAACCTTTGTCCCTTATGGCACTGCAGACGACATAGACACTAGTTAGGACCTTTAGTACAACATTAATGACGCCCTTCACCCCTGACATGACTTAGGAAGAAATCGGGCTAGAACACCGCCACACGGCCACCACCATTTACACCTCCAAGAGGCCTATCCATCTCGCATAGCACGTGCTACACCACCATGAACAAGAGCGCATGGAACTGAGGCGCAGTGGGCGTGACCTGAGCGAGCCGGCGAGTCGGGGGAGGCTATGATTGGCAGAGTAGTGCGCCAATGCTGACGTCACCGGCCAGAGATATTAGCGGGGGCGGGACGCGATTACCGGGCAGAGAGTTGGATCGAGAGTTGATTTTGGGCAGCAGAGAGAGTGAGAGTCGTTCAGTTGGAGTCCCGGTGCGAGTGAGTTCAGACTCGGCGTGTGGAGTTACGCAGATTGTAGTTCAGTTCAGATCTGATCCTGAGTTCGTGCGCAGTGCAGGCCAGAGGAGTTGGCGTTGAGTTGAGTACAGTCCCGGTGCGATCCCGAGTTGAGAGAGTCCTGTCCTGGTTGGCTTGAGAGTTGGTTTGTGAGTCCGAGCCCGAGTGGAGTTCGCTTGCTTCGTGCAGCCCTGCGTTGGACCTTTGGTGCACGGACCTCGTGGGGGTCGACGAGGAGCCTGGAGTGGGCGCTGGCCCGGGCCTTCGCGGTGCTGGGGCGCTGGAGCAAGGGACCTCGTGGTGTGCAGCGGAGATTGGACGGACAAGACGACAAGACGAGATAAGGCCGCATCCGCGATTACATTTTACACAACGAACGTATTTCTTTTCTTTAGTTCGCAGCCCCTCATTTGTATCTGAAGTGTGAGTGGGGACGTCCTGATTAGGATATTAGATTTACTAGCGCGTGCTTTTCCTGTCCTTGCTTTCATTGAATAAACCCTTATATTACTTTTTGTACAAATACCTGAACGCAGTTTACAGGGTGGTTGATTTCACAGTTAAGGCTGCGGGGACTTGCGCCACTTCCCTCCATTCCGCGCGCTTAGGTGTTTTAGATTTTGGAATCCGCCATTGAGTTTCCGCCTCGGAGTTAAAGACTTCGTGATCGGCATCCGCGACCGCCTGATATTAATTTCGGCGGTTGCGCGACAATATTTTCCGGTTCACGATCACTGATCGATGTGTATATATATGTTGCTCAGCTTGGCTCTGCCCCTCCCGAAAGCGCGCCCTGTGTCGCGCTTTTGACGTTCGCAGACGAGGCTGAGAGCGCGCGGTGCGGCTTGTGGAGAACTCTAGATTAAACAAGGGATATCCATTTTTTAAAAATATTTTCGTTTAATTAACGATATCTGCCAAACCACGTGACCTATCGCAAATTCAAAAAAGACATTTTAGCAGATTGACATGCTGAACAGATCTGTGAAGTTTCCCCTCGATTGGATCAACAATGAGGGAGGAGCTCAGTTTTAAAGGTTCATGCTTAAAAACGTCATAACTCTGAAACCATGTGACGCATGACATCATGCTCGTTGACTTTTTTGTTTGTCATGGGTATGCGATTCTGCCTGTAAAGTTTGGCCTCGATCTGTTCAGCCGTTGCAGAGAAAAAGGGTTTTCGTGTTTTCACGAAAAACAATATGGCGGCCGAACCACGTGACCTGTGATGTCATAATTACGATTAATATATTCTACAGACCGAGTCCCCCCTACGGTGAAAATTTGATCTCAATCGGTCCAATCATTGCAGAGAAAATCTTTTTGTTAAGGAAATTAAAACTTAAAATGGCACTGAGTTAAGGATCATCAGAATTATCAGAATTCCCAAAGTTCAAAGTGCCATAACTTTGTCAAAAATGATCGAAACGTCGTGAAGTTCGAACTTGATATGTAACTTATCATGAGGAAACCATGTACCCAGTTTGAAATCATTAGCATTAAGAGTTTAGAAAAAGAAGTCCGGAAAACTGTTCTTTGCGTGACGGACTGACGGACGGACAGACGGAGGGACGGCGTGAAAACATATAATCCCCTCCGGTGTACACTGGTAGGGGACTAATAACCATGTATTAATTTAATACAAGATTATTATATGTATAAATCAAACTTTGTAAATATTAAAAGAAACTCTTACCTCCATTGATAAGAGGTTTGAATCCAGTTCATCAATTTGAAGGTTTAGTCCCACACAGGTAGTAGGACTCCAAGGAGTTGTAAAGTCATCCCACTCAAGCTCAGGACAGCAGTCCATGCTCAAGAAAACTAAAAGGCTGTTTCAATTTAGCCGGTGTTTCCACCCTTTATATAAGAATTCCCTGGGCAAGTCTGGGCATGCCTGGGTAAGGCTTAGCTGAAGATGATGTAATATTGGCTCAACAGCAATACCTAATCCGAGAGTTAAATTCTAATGTAATATTTATCATTATGTTAGATGGTGATTCTGCTTTTAAGAAAATTAAGCTATTACCTAATAATGAAACACAAATATTCGTTGGGTCTCGATATGAGTTCAAAGAAAATATGGGGGTCTATTGAGGATTTAACCTTTTTTAATGGTTTAGATGGGAAAGGGAGAAATAGACGGATGTTTTTGGGTTTTTCGGTGGGTGGTCCATAAGTTCCAACGCACTTTCCCCATTTTTTTTTTTTTTTTTTTTTTGTATACAAGGTCGAGGCTCGTGAAAGAGCGAACATTAATCACACAGAAAGACAAACCGACACATAAAACATATAACATAGGGAGCGGTAGACAAGATGGGGAGAGAGGGGGAAGGACACAAACACAACATTTGAGAGCAGGGACCGAGAGACATGGAGACATCGAGAGATCTGAGAGAGGGCGAGGGCTTTGGGGGGGGGGGGCGTGGGAAGGGGGCGGTGGGAGAGGTATAAAACATATGGACACTGCCAGGACTTCCAGGAAAGAAGTTGGAATTTCAAACAAGGTGGATCTGGGGTGAATTAGCGGGGGTAGAAAAGATCAAGGTTTTGGATGGGGGAAGATAAAGAGATGGTGGTGAACAGCTGTTTTAAAGACCTGGAGGGAGGAGTGGGATTGAAGGGAGTGAGGGAGTTTGTTCCAGAGGCGGGAGAAAAGAGGAATGAAAGAGTGAAGGTGAGCAGAGAGCCGAGATTTCGGCAGTTTAACCATCAGAGGGTTGCTGGCAGATCTTGTGCGACCTGTAGGAATATTTGGGGGACAGAGCACAGAGAGAGCTGGGGGTGCAAGGCCGGAGAGGAGTCGGTAGAAGACAGAAAGACCACCTACCTGCCTGCGGTGAGTGAGTGAAAGGCCCTCAGAGATAGCTTCATCGCGGGAGATTCCAATAATTCTGAAAGCTTTGGTTTCAACAGCGTGAAGCCGAGCTAGGTGTGAGGCAGGAGCACCGGCCCATAGGGGAGAACAGTATTCCATTGAGCTGCGGATGAAAGCCTTGTATGTGGTGAGGAGCTCAGGTGTGCCGAGGAAGGACTTCGCACGACGGAGGATGCCCAGTCGGCGACTGGCTTTGGAGGCCAGCTTGGAAATGTGGTTTTCCCAAGAAAGATCAAGGCAGATAGTGAGACCCAAAATCTTGAGCGACAGAACTTCTTGGAGAGGATTGTTGAGAAAGTAGATGGGAGGGTTGTCCAGTCGATCTTTTCGGAGAGACATAGTAAGAGTGTGAGATTTGTCAGGATTGAAAGACATGTTCCACTTGTTTGACCAGTCTGTGATTTTGTCCAGGTCTTCAGAGAGTGAGGAGGCAGCAGACTGCCGATCTGAGGGAAGAGGAATGGAGCGGCAGAGAGTGGAGTCATCAGCAAAGAGATAGAGAGGATTTTCGAGAGAGTCAGAGAGATCATTGATGAAGACCAGAAAAAGCACGGGGCCCAGAACACTGCCTTGGGGAACTCCAGCCTGAACAGGAAGAGGAGATGAGAGAAACCCATTCAGGGCCACACGTTGACGACGACTAGAGAGGAAGTCCGCCAGCCATGCGTGGAGATTTCCATGGATACCAAAGGAGGAGAGTTTGGTGAGCAGAGCGGGGTGCCAGACCGTGTCGAAGGCACGTGATATGTCGAGGGAGACAGCTCTAATTTCCTGTTTGGCATTGAGGACCTCCATCCATTGTTGAGACAGCAGAAGCAGCATGTCCAGAGTAGAGTGACCTGGTCTGAAACCAAATTGATGATCAGAGATCAAGCCATTGGAGAAGAGGAAAGATTTCATATCCGAAGCAATGATGGATTCCATGACTTTGCTGATAATTGGGAGAAGGCTGATTGGTCTGTAGTTGCTAGGATCTGTTTTTGCACCTTTTTTGTGCAAAGCGGTGATGTTGGCTGATTTCCAAGCAGATGGCAGTTGACCTTGAGCAAAAGAGAGGGTGAAGAGAACAGAGAGAGGGTGAGATAGAGCAGCAGAGCAGGATTTTAGGACCCGTGGGCTGATGCCGTCGGGTCCAGTTGCAGAATCAGAGTCGAGGGTTGACAGAAACTTTTCCACCTTGTCAGGAGGAAAGGACACGGAGTCCAGGAGCAGCAGGGTACGACTGGGTATGGTGGGTACAGAGAGGGATGGGTTTGGGACACAAGATTTAGAGGCAAACACAGAGTTGAGGCATTCAGCTTTTTCACGTGCGGAGTCAGCTGTGTAGCCGTTTGAGGTAAGGGAGGGGATGGAGGGGGAACAAACACCAGAAACGGATTTGACCAGACGCCACCAGGATTTGGAAGAGGGAGACAGATAAGAGAGTTCGGTCTTGAGAACGGAGAGATATTGTTTCCTGGCTCTCCTGAGGGTGGACACACACTTGTTTCGGGCTTTGTGAAAGGAAATGAGATTTCCTTCCGTTGGATTTGCTTTCCAGGAGACGAAGGCAAGTTGTTTCTGGGCAACAGCCTCACCACAAGATTCCGTGTACCATGGACGGGAGGAAGGGTATGACAACTGAAGACGAGATGGGATAAATCTGTGCATGAGAGAGAGCAATTTACTTTGGAAGAATTCCCAGGATGAGTTGATGTCAGAGGTGGTAGAGATGGGACTCTGCATTCACTTGCATGTTAAATTAGGTATGTTTTAGAACCACCATTCTCCTACTACTAGGGTGAGAACTGATGGAGGTTTCTCACCCTCTACAATTTTTATAGACTTGAAATTTTGAAATCGAGTTGAAATGCTTGTGAGCTCTGAAGAATGCATTTATAACAATGGCTTTGTTGGTGACAAAGGACAGCAGAGTCTAGCGAACTTTGCGAGTGGAAATTTGATGACAGACATAAGGGATTTGAAAATTTGATTTGAGGAAGATCAGGTGGAGTTATGTTGGGGACATCCAGGATAGAGCTGGCTTCACACTGAGAAGCAAGGGTATAGGTATTGGCTGGATTTCGGAGAGCTGGGGAGAAGGAAAGGATGACTCACAGAAGAAGTTGGTGGAGATCCACTTATCTAAAGACCGGAAGGTACGGCTGCTGCTGGGCTGCTCGTCAGATATGCTGGATAGAGGTGGCTTTGGTTGCAGAAATGATGTGATGTCGGCGGAGTTGTTGTGGACAGCCGCATAAGCACTATGACTATGATCTCAAGGTGAAGCTTCCAAGGCTTTGAAAAGGCGATTTTCAAGGAGACAAAGGAAGGCCAACTGGTGAGTTTCAGTATTTCCTCTCCTCTCTCCTTGTTCGTTCATTCCCTTGATGTTTGTGTTTGTGTCCCACAGGCAGTTCTACTTTTCTCTTCCACGAGCCTCACTCTTCTAAAAAACAAACAAAAAAACAGTGCACAAGTATACCACCTCAATGATACATGTGTATTTAGCATTTATACAGCAAAACGAAATTTATACAGCAGACGCATGTTAGCGTATAAACCCACATGTTTGCACCTCAATGATACAAACATGTGGGTTTATACGCTAACGTGTGTCTATGTTGGCCGAATTCGGAAATTAATCCCATTCCAATAATCACATCAATTGCTGGCTTCAGTCTCCAAGGTGATTTCATCATCACATGACAGAACCTGCAGTGGATCTGTCTGGACAAGTTTTCCACTTTGTGAGGCAGTGCCACCTGGAGAAAAATCAAGGTATTGACCGAGGCACCAAAGGAAGCAAGAAGCCAAAGATACTCATATCTTGAAACTCCTTAAGCTTTCTTGGAAGTATTTACTGAGAATAAAAGTTTTCATGCATAGTGTTGCTGTTATAAGCTTTGGTAATGTTTTCAAAGTACAATCGAGGAAAGGTATTTCCAATATGTATATTACATCTCACCTGGCTTGCTTTCCATTACATTTAGTACCAACTGTTTGTCTTGCTGTAAGAAAATCCAGAGGTTTCCTAACAAATGTCTCCTTAGCTCCTTGTGTTGTACATAGTACATGTACAAGCTCGACAATGAGCCTGAAACACAAGTGTACACATGGTGTTACCTGAAAGGTGTTGGATTGTTTTGGACAGTGACAGTGATTAAGACTCATGGAGGAGCTTGGTACATATATTACTGGCCTCAAGAGACAACAGTAGATTTTGATATAAACCGCAAGGATGAAATGAAATGAATGAATGATCGTTTTAAGGCCATTTTCCCCGCTAGAGCGGGGGTTAGCCTTGCGGGCCCCATGACAATCATGGTTCCCTGTTTGAGGCAATGTTTTTATGGCCGGATGCCCTTCCTGACGCCAACCCTTGGTCACGGTCTTACGATGCGCAGGGATACGGTGTACCTATTCTAAATCGGGGTACACACCGTGATCATTCATCCCAGCAAGCTGGTACTCAATTTGCCGACCTCGGAAGGATGACGGGCTGAGTCAACCCCCCTGGTGTTAATTCAGCGATCGACCGGGATTCGAACCCAGGATCCCAAGCCAGCACCCTAACCGCTAAGCCAACACCAGGCCACCAACACCAGCCAACACCAACAAAACAAGGAATAAATTACATCAACAACTCCCATGGGAATCTCATGATAAATCTTGGCACCCAAGCTATATTACATCAAAAATGTGTGAAGAGTACAATAAAATAGGGTTCCATTTTTTAAATTATAATCCTGAAGGTCATTTTGAGGTCACTGAAGGTCATGACCCCTAAAAATGTGCTTTGAAAAAAAAATCTAGTTTTTGTAACCGTCTGAAATATAGTTGTGCAGCAAATCAAATTGAAGGATATTTTATGTACGTTGTAATGACAGTCATTGAAACATATTCCATGGTGATTATGGCAAAGTAGAAAACATACATAGATGTTTGAACAATTAATTAAAGCATTTGTTGTTATAAACGCAGCTCACACACAGTAGTGTTTTTATCGTAATGGTAGAATTTACTTATGGTTTATTGTAGACGATATCACGAGATGAAACAGGCATCGACCGTGAGGGGATAAGACTATATCAGGTAAGAAATCCTGGTGTAATTATTTGACAATATGAGTTCATTGTGTTCCTGAAAGCAGCAGCATTGGTCAGGTTCTTCTTGGTCACACCAGTGATGAACAGACTGAACAAGTGCATGACATGGCCAATGTCTCTACACAGCAACGACAAAAACATCATGAGCTTTCTCCATGAATCACAAAACGCCAGGTGCACCAAGCAGCAAGTTAACAAACTACGGTATATTATCAAAGATTGCAATCCATTCAAACATGAAAACGACTGCTTGGTGAATATAGTCACACGGACAGTCTAAGTCAGGAACGATGAAGCTGGAAAGCAGCGCCATTAGGACTTCGTAACAAAGAGCAAACTTGGTCCAATCAGTCCTTGGGAAAAGATGATGAAGCTTAATTTATATAATCCCTCAGACCTTATAATCCTTATAGACCCTATAATCGGCTTTCCGGGAGAAATTTACAAAATTTGAATTTGTTCATATTGAATAAAACATAACTAAGTCATATGAAATGAAAGAGTACGGTGTTGAGAAACTGAATAAACTAGTGTTGTTGATATTTTGTGTAGTTGCAATGGTATTTTGATCTTTTAGTGAAATATGAGTGGCCAAAGTTGTTTCATATAACATGCACGTTCTCATATGAGCATTTGATGGTCCAACAGCATTTGAGCAAACAGTGATGGATTCTTCTTGAGCTCAACAACATGAGAGGCTAACTCTCCTCATTCTAGGATCTCAAAATTATTATTAAAGTCATAAAAAAATGGAAACCTACTTTTTTCCAATGTTATATTACATATCAATAAATTTAGAGTGAAATATTAGATTTATCACAAAATTCCCATGGGAATACACACACCCCTAGACTACAAATGAACCATAACTTCATGTAAAGTTCCTCATTCCATCAACGGGGTCTTCAAACACCTTCCTCCTCCTCTTCGTCAAATTCATCTACATCTTCAGCGGTGGCATCCACAAGGATACAACACAATATAAACCACAAGGATGTTAGTATAAAATGCACAAACCAGCAGGATACAACACAACACTTCCATATATCAATGCAGAATGTAGAACATCTCATCCCAATTGTGAAGGTTGGTGAAGTCTTGCTCGTGAAGGTTGGTATTGATCAATGGATTAAATGAGCAGGAAAGTTGAGGTGTGTTAACCACCGTCGGAAACAAGGACAACCTGCTGATGTTTCGGGCAGAGCCGCTCTTTTGTACCGATGAAAGGCTAACTCAAACTAGCGCAATTCGACTGCATTTCCAATATGTCTCTACATAGTCCCAGCCCATGACAACAGGTAGATGCCATCGTTCACTGTCCTAAAAATAAACAAGCTTGATTTATATCCCTTCAGCTGTTCTCAAGTATCACATTTTTACCAGACATGACAGGTTTCACATCGATCAGTGAAGCGGTTTCTGAGAAGGGTTTTTTTTTTTAGTATCGGCTTTCAAGCTAATATGGCTGCCAAACCATGTGACATATAACATCAAAAATGTACACTCTGCATATGTATGGGTAGGGGATCACGTTTGTGAATCTTCTTGTTGATCGGATAAGGTTCGTTTTTCTATCCAAGATGGCTGCCAAACCACGTAACCTATGACATCATAATTTTCAAACTATATGCAACAATGATGTTAGATTATATTTGTAAAATTTTGCATCGATAGGGTAAGCGATTTCTGAGATATAATTATTTAATATTTTCCTTAAATCCAATATGGCTACCACACCATGTGACCGATGACATTTTCATGATCAACTTTGAATTGCCATGCCTAGTCAATGACACACGTAAAGTTTTGAGTCAATCACTTCGGTGGTTTGGGGGATGTTTTTTTAGGGGTTTAGGTTAAATCCAATATGGCTGCCAAACCATGTGACCTATGATGTCATAAATGTAATATTTCCATACAAATGGGTCATAGATCATGTGCATGCAATTTCAGATTTTTAGGATGAGGCATTCAATTAAAACATTTATGGCTGGTATACAACTTCACCGATGATGTCATCATTATTACGCTTTTGGTCCCAATTGGGAGTATTTGACAATGTGCCAAGTTTAAAATGTTTCCATTAAACACCTTTCCCATGGGAATACACATCCCATGGGAATACACTAGGGGTGTGTGTATTCCCATGGGAGGGGAGGGGGGGGAGGGGAGGGGGAGGAGGGAGTCAAGTCGGAAGTCATTGTGTTCAATTGAATGTCGCATTTATTTTTTATTCCCTGTCAAATGGCATTGGTCCCGCATTCCGAACCCGGAAGTCGGAAGTCATTGTCGGCAAATAAATGTTTCACTCTCTGTCACATGCCGTTGGTCCCATGTCAATCGGATGAAGTTGAAAAATTAACGTTACGAAGTTTCTCTGGGGCGTACTGATTCCGAATATGAAGTTTAAAAATTAACGTTCCGAAATACGCTGATGACGTCATAATTTTAAAACGCGAAGTTTTTTGACCGAGGCACCAAATTTTAAGGTGTGCTGTAGTTGCTCTGAGACGTACTGATTCCGAATATGCCTTTGATTTTGCTCTGCGATGAGTAGTTCTCGAGTTATAAGAGGACAAACAAACAAACAAACAAACAAACATACTTTACTGCTTTATATATATAGATGTGTGTCGATCCTACCTTCAAAGTTTCGTCTCTATCGGACATGTGATTGCTGAGAAAAAAGAGGTTTAGCCCGCACGGACGGACAGACAAAACGGAAACATAATACCTCCGGCCATCTTTGGGGGTGGAGCCACAAAAACGTCACTTTCTCCTTAATTCCCAAAAAGGTTAGCATACCTTGATCAACCTCATGTTGATTCCATCCATTGAAGGTTGATTACGTTTTACTAACCACTATTGGAAGCAAATTAAACCTGACGTTTCAGGCGTTAGCCTTGTGGCTCTTGCTTGATGAAGGGTTAATATCCGAAACGTCGGCGATACTTTGTTTCCCATGGAGGTGAGCAAACCTTTGTCAACTATCGCTTAATAAAACTTTTCCTTTGTTCACAATTACAATACATTCACCATTCCGTGACAATTACTCATTTTACACGGCATGCTGTCGATGCTGAAATGTTACGTTTCCATAATTATCAAAAATACTGTTTTATCAATGTTTTCGTTCACGAATCCAATATCCCCATGTCCAACTTGGAAAAGGCCAACATGAGCCAACATGTATGACCTTAAAATGAACCTCATGCAAACAAAACAGTTATGATTGTGCGAAACAACTGAGGCATAATCTCCATCAATAGTGAAACACATAATAGTGACCATAATAGCAAAGCCCATTGTTATTGACATGATCAACAATTATTCCTAGTAAAAGTGAATAAACAGTTATATTTATTAATTGCTTTTATTTTATTAATATTTTCATTTTATTAATATTAATATTTATATTTATTTTATTACTTTTATAATATTGTTATTATTGTAATATGCTATATTATAATATTATAATTTATTATATTATTATTTATATAATCTAATACAAATGTATTTTATTAATGTTAATCTTTTATCAATTTATTAATTGCCAATTGCTTGACTCGTTTTACAATTCACTAGGTCCATGCTAACCAAGAATGGGTCCATGATAAGCACGAATGGGTCCATGTTAACCAATAATGGGTCCATGTTAACCAATAATGGGTCCATGTTAGCCAAGAATGGGTGGGTCCATGTTAACCAAGAATGGGTCAGTGTTAACCAAGAATGGGTCAATGTTTACAAAGAATGGGTCCATGTTAACAAAGAATGGGTCCCTGTTAACCAATAATAAGTCCATGTTAAGCAAGAATGGGTCCATTTTAACCAATAATGGGTCCATGTTAGCCAAGAATGGATCCATGTTAGCCAAGAATGGATCCTTGTTAACCAATAATGGGTCCGTGTTAACCAAGAATGGGTCTGTGTTAACCAAGAATGGGTGAGCGCTAACCAAGAATGGGTCCGTGTTAACAAAGAATGGGTCCATGGTAATCAAGAATGGGTCCATGTTAGCCAAGAATGGGTCCTTATTAGCTAAGAATGGGTCCATGTTAACCAAGAATGGGTCCATGTTAGCCAAGAATGGGTCCATGTTAGCCAAGAATGGGTCCATGTTAACCAATAATGGGCCCGTGTTAACCAAGGATGCACTCGAGTCCTGGGGAAGGTCATTAGGGGCTTCAAGAGCATGATCACCAGATGGGTCATTGGTCGACACATTCAAAGGGCACAGGGGTGACATGGCATTGACAGTGCAGGCAGAGGTCAGATCTAAATCGATACAACCTGGGGAGGCAGGCCACGAGAGTTCAGGGGGCACAGGACGTAATATGGTGGTCGTAGTATCAAGTGTATATTGCAGGACATTACCACCGAATATCAGGTGAAGCCGGGCGCTGCGGTGATGTTGATGAGATCCAAGTCATCAATAGGAATGATTGTGTTGGTGAATTGGTCCCTTTGGCAGAGCATTTCATAGGAGGACAAACCACAAGTACCCAGCCTGGAATTTAAGCAGGAACACACCATATCGAGGAAGACAGGCAAGACAGGGCAACCAGACGGGTCCTCAAGCTTTAGTTCGGACCGTAATTCACCGATAGCACCGATAGCTCTCTGCTTTTCTTCTGAATAGAGAACTATTCACCGATAGTTCTCTGCTTTTCCCAGTCTTTTCACCCCATAGCCTACTTCCTTGTTTAAAATCAACTCAAAAAAACAAACAAAAAAAACATTTCCTTCTCTGTTCTTATTCTTTGTTCTCATTCGTTTATTCGTTCTTATTCGTTCGTTTGTTCTTCGAACGACGTTCACTGTTATTACTGTTACTGTAATAACAGTTATTACTGTTCACTGTTAACGTTCACTGTTATTAACCTTAAAATGTTTACACTTTTCCCTCAAGTTCTGTATTCCGTTGTATATTATAACACCTTTTTCTTCTTCTTCTTTAAAAGGCTGCTTTTGACTTGCTCACCAAATCTATCCATCCCAAAAAAAAATTCCATCTCTTTCAGTGCCTCTTTTCTACATTCCCTAAACTCTCCTGCACTCCATCCTCCCTCCAGCGTCCTTAAACGTATTTTTGACTCGAAGATCACAAGAAACTCATTTTGCAATAAATGTTCGTTTCCCATTAATCGTACACTTTCTAAAATCCAATCTCACCCCTCCCCTCCAAATCTTCCCCATAACCCCTCCCATCCAAATCTTCCCCATCACCCCTCCCCTCCCAATCTTCCCCCTTGCCACTCCCCTCCTAATCCTCCCCATCACCCATCCCTTTCAAATCTCCCCCCTTGCCCCTTCTCTCCCCCCACACCCCTCCCCTCCAAGACTCCCCCTCGCCCCTCCCCTCCTAGACTCCCCCCTCACCCCTCCCCTCCAAATCTCCCCCATATCCCATCCCTTTCAAATCCCTCCCCTTGTCCCTTCCCTCCCAAACTCCCCCCTCACCCCTCCCCTTCAAATCTCCCCACCCTCATTTCTTCTCAATTTCCCCCCTCTCACTCCCCCTCCTCAAAGCGTCCTCCCCGCTTCTTCCCTCTTCCAACTCTCACCTCCATCTCCCCCCAACCTTCTGCCTCGCTCTTCCCCCTCCTCAAATAACACCTCATTGTGCCTCATCCAATCACCATCAAACCTTTTGTCCGCCCCATCCTTCCCTTTCTCCGAGCCATTCTGAAATCTCTGACACACCTTCAACAGCTCTCCCTACCTCTTCCACCTCTTACCCTACCCCTCCTCCCCCCTGTCCTGTATCCGATGCTCCCCCTTCCTCTTCATTAACGGTATGGACCTCAAACATCTGGGGCCTTCGTTCAAACTCAACTGATCTCTCCATACAGGTTGCTTCTGTCAAACCAGACGTGATCTGCTTAACAGAAACTTTCCTCCTTCATGATGTCTCTGATTCCTTAGTATCTCTCCCGGTTACTCCCTCCTCCGGTATGATAGACCTGAGCCTCGTCCTGGAGGTGGGGTTGCTATCTTTATCAAAAACTCTTCCTCACTCGCCCTGCACTGCACTCTCTCCACCTCACCCCCAGGAATAACTCTGGCTACGGCTTCCCCTTCGCTCCCACCTCCTGTTCATATGTGTGTTGTACCGTCCACCAAACAGTGATGACTCCATATACATCTCGCTGTCTGATAATATGGACCAACTTCTGTCTACTCATCCTAACTCTCTCTTCCTCAGATGTGGTGATTTCAATTGTCACCATGCCAGTTGGCTGGGTGTGGGTACCTCTCTCACCAGCCATGGCTCCTCAGCAAAGGACTTCTGCGACTCACTGGGACTGACACAATCTGTCAATTTCCCGACCCGGATCTCAGTCAACGGAGCATCTTCTCTTCTGGACTTGGTTATGACTAACTTCCCTGAAAATGTCTGCTGCTCTTCTTCTGCTCCAATCGGCTCATCTGATCATGTGCTTGTTAAAGTGGACATCTCTCTGACCATTCTCAGGGAGCCTCGTCAGCGTCGACGAGTCTGGCATTTCACTCAGGCCAACTGGCACGGTCTTCAAGCAGCCATCAATCATCTGGACTGGTCTCCCATCTCTACCACCTCTGACATCAACTCATCCTGGGAATTCTTCCAAAGTAAATTGCTCTCTCTCATGCACAGATTTATCCCATCTCGTCTTCAGTTGTCATACCCTTCCTCCCGTCCATGGTACACGGAATCTTGTGGTGAGGCTGTTGCCCAGAAACAACTTGTCTTCGTCTCCTGGAAAGCAAATCCAACGGAAAGAAATCTCATTTCCTTTCACAAAGCCTGAAACAAGTGTGTGTCCACCCTCAGGAGAGCCAGGAAACAATATCTCTCTGTTCTCAAGACCGAACTCTCTTATCTGTCTCCCTCTTCCAAATCCTGGTGGCATCTGGTCAAATCTGTTTCTGGTGTTTGTTCCCCCTCCATCCCCTACCTTACCTCAAACGGCTACACAGCTGACTCTGCACGTGAAAAAGCTGAATGCCTCAACTCTGTGTTTGCCTCTAAATCTTGTGTCCCAAACCCATCCCTCTCTGTACCCACCGTACCCAGTCATACCCAGCTGCTCCTGGACTCCGTGTCCTTTCCTCCTGACAAGGTGGAAAAGTTTCTGTCAACCCTCGACTCTGATTCTGCAACTGGACCTGACGGCATCAGCCCACGGGTCCTAAAATCCTGTTCTTCCGCTCTTTCACTCCCTCTCTCTGTTCTCTTCACCCTCTCTTTTGCTCAAAGTCAACTGCCATCTGCTTGGAAATCAGCCTACATCACCGCTTTGCACAAAAAAGGTGCAAAAACAGATCCTAGCAACTACAGACCAATCAGCCTTCTCCCAATTATCAGCAAAGTCATGGAATCCATCATTGCTTCGGATATGAAATCTTTCCTCTTCTCCAATGGCTTGATCTCTGATCATGAATTTGGTTTCAGACCAGGTCACTCTACTCTGGACATGCTGCTTCTGCTGTCTCAACAATGGATGGAGGTCCTCAATGCCAAACAGGAAATTAGAGCTGTCTCCCTCGACATATCACGTGCCTTCGATACGGTCTGGCACTCCGCTCTGCTCACCAAACTCTCCTCCTTTGGTATCCATGTAAATCTCCACGCATGGCTGGCGGACTTCCTCTCTCGTCGTAGTCAACGTGTGGCCCTGAATGGGTTTCTCTCATCTCCTCTTCCTGTCCAGGCTGGAGTTCCCCAAGGCAGTGTTCTGGGCCCTGTGCTTTTTCTGGTCTTCATCAATGATCTCTCTGACTCTCTTGAAAATCCTCTCTATCTCTTTGCTGATGACTCCACTCTCTGCCGCTCCATTCCTCATCCCTCAGATCGGCAGTCTGCAGCCTCCTCACTCTCTGCAGACCTGGACAAAATCACAGACTGAGCAAACAAGTGGAACATGTCTTTCAATCCTGACAAATCTCACACTCTTACGATGTCTCTCCGAAAAGACCGACTGGACAACCCTCCCATCTACTTTCTGAATAATCCTCTCCAAGAAGTTCTGTCACTCAAGCTTTTGGGTCTCACTATCTGCCATGATCTTTCCTGGGAAAACCACATTTCCAAGCTGGCCTCCAAAGCCAGTCGCCGACTGGGCATCCTCCGTCGTGCGAAGTCCTTCCTTGGCACACCTGAGCTCCTCACCACATACAAGGCTTTCATCTGCAGCTCAATGGAATACTGTTCTCCCCTATGGGCCGGTGCTCCTGCCTCACACCTAGCTCGTCTTCACGCTGTTGAAACCAAAGCGTTCAGAATCATTGGAATCTCCCGCGATGACGCTATCTCCGAGGGCCTTTCACTTACTCACCGCAGGCAGGTTGGTGGTCTTTCCGTCTTCTACCGACTCCTCTCCGGCCTTGCTCCCCCAGCTCTCTCTGGGCTCTGTCCCCCAAATATTCCTGCAGGTCGCACAAGATCTGCCTGCAACCCTCTTATGGTTAAACTGCCAAAATCAAGACTCTCTGCTCACCTTCACTCCTTCATTCCTCTTTTCTCCCGCCTCTGGAACAAACTCCCTCACTCTCTTCAATCCCACTCCTCCCTCCAGGTCTTTAAAACGGCTGTTCACCACCATCTCTTATCTTCCCCAATCCAAAACCTTGATCTTTTCTACCCCCGCTAATTTCACCCCAAATCCACTTTTTTGAGGTGACCTTTGTCTTCTTTCCTGGAAGTCCTTGGTGTCCTTGCGTTTTATACCTATCCTGCCTCCCCCCAGGCCCTCTGCCTCCCACACATCTCCCGATGTCCCTGCCCTCAAATGTTGTGTTTGTGTGCTTCCTCCCCTTCTCTCCCCATCTTGTCGACCGCTCCCCTTTTTATATACTTTGTTTGCTTGTTTGTTTGATTTGTTTGTTTGATAAATGTTAGCTCTTTCACGAGCCTCGACTCTGTATACAAAAAAAAAAAAAAAAAAAAAAAAAAAATTAGCCCATGTTAGCCAAGAATGGGTCATGGTGAAGTGCACTGTTGGAGATGAAGTGCACTCCAATAGTGCACTGTTGGAGATGGGCATGAGTCCATTGGTGGTGCAAATTCTACATGGGCAGAGAGCATCACATGATGGGCAGATGGTTGGTGTAAGGGAAACGTGCAGAGCCCGAGAGTACATCACTAACTTTGACATTGAGGAGAGTAGTATCCTCCAGTCAGGAAACGAAGGAGCATACCTGATACTGATGCAAAACGCACAGTCGCACATGGGAGCATTTTGGCTCGCAAAATCGGAGGGTAGATTACCCAAACTGGCTAGATGCATGAGGGTCACATGCTAGCAGCTCACAGATGAAAGAAAAGTTGTAAGTCGAGGACTAGCTGAGAATTCACCCCAGCATAGCTTGTGGTAAGTGTCAACACAGGGTTTGCTGTTGGTCAGAACATAGGCGGGTTGGCTAGATTGGAAGATGTATGGGAAGAAGTGTTTGATGGACGTAGTGATACTGAGGGCTTCAGCTTCACAGGGAAGCCAGGACACTTGGTGTTTCTCCATTATAGCACTGAAGAAACCAGCGAGCAGAGGATTTCCGATGCATAACACGTACAATGTGGTGTCCATGCCAGCACGCATGGTAGATCCGTCAGTCCGACAGTCCAACAGTCTGGTCCGACACTTTAAGTATGATGATTGTGCGATGCGACTGAAGGGCCGCCTGAGCTTCAGCGAAAGTAGCAGTTAATTTGTCGGTCACGACACATGGGCCGGTGAGGTCCAGCCGGCACAAGCATCGTCCATGGGGGACAAGGCAGCTGCATTCCGTAAAACAAACACAAGTGCCTTGTAAGTGCCAACAAAGGACCAAAGGCCTTTCATAGTGGTAGGTGGATGCCAGTACCCTAGAGTGGTGACTTGTTGAGGACTGGCACCCAAATTACCCAAAGACTATAACTGTCCTAGGATAGTTGCGCATTTTAACCCACCTTAACCGTTAAGTCAACACCAGACTTAATCCACAGGGCCAGAATGCATGGTCATACCATAAACATTGGGGACCACAAAACTTGTGAGACCACTTTTTAACAAAAAAACGTGAAGAAATCAAACATCATGAAAATAAGGACAACTACTTCGGCACAAAGTGCAAAGTACACTTGTCATCTATCTATAATTCCAGTAATCTCTGTGTGTATGTTTGTATGTTTGTATGTTTGTATGTCTGTATGTCTGTGACCGCTGTTTCTCGACAACCACGGGTCCGATATACTTTAAACTTGCCAGGTATATTGCTGGGGACCCGAGGATGTGCCTTTTCAAGGTTTCATATTAATCGGAGAAGTAGTTACCGAGCTATGTCCAAAAAACGATTCAACCAATCAGAGAGCAGCGAGCTATCACGTGTGCCGAACGTGGCGAACAGACTCTGCCTCGGACGGCACATTTGAGAGCGTATTCATTTATTTCACGTTGGAAAACTATGTTGCCGTTAAACTATGTTTTAAAACTTGCGATTCATCGTAACTGCGATTTGCGACCTTCCGGACAGTGAAGACTGCACTTCCGGCAGCCAATCACAGACCGCGTTGTTGCGTAGGCGTGGCCGATGTGAGAGCGAGCCGAGCCGAGCGCGTGCGCCATTACGGTTCGTAATTCGATTTCTTCCGGAGAAAATAATAATTTCTCGATTTCTTATGCGCATTATTTCTCCCAATTCAGTCAGAGCGAAGGGCGGAAGCGAAGAGCGTTGTTTTTTTTGTTTACGGGCGTACGGGCATACGGGCGGGGTAGAGCGTACGGGTAGCGTTTTTTTTTTTTTTTGGCAAGGAACGGGCACCCACGTACGGGCATGCCCTAGTTGTTATAAACGCATGTACTTCAGCATCGTCAGACCAACACATACATTCTAACACACACAAACCAGAATGTGTGGCAACACCAACGCATACACTGAAACGAGGTAAATGAGGATGATCCTGAAAATATACGCATCTCCGAGAGACACAATCACTGCAGGATTGGACGAATATGTAAAAAGTGAAACAGACTGTGGAATCCAATTTGTAAGCAAACACGAAGACAACAAACCAAAAAAGGTATCCCTAACCGACCCAGCAAAAAAATTCCAAAGACAGGTGTGAATGGAAGATATCACACAAGAAACCTAAACGAGTACAGCCCTGACAATTGCAAAAACGAGAAAATATAAATATAAAATGAAATATCAAGATGTTTACCGACAAGTGGGAAACCGATAAAAGAGCAAGAAGGTATGAAAATAGAGTTGAACAGATAGGGTGTAGACAAGGCTCTTTGGAATGGCTAAGAGGAGGTCAGCTCAACTGGGACAAAGAATGAATCATTATAAATACCCAAGATCAAGGACACGACACAAATGGCTTTAAAAAGATGGCAGGACTGAGTCAATCAGACAAGTGTAGGTTCTGCAAGGTAGAAAAAGAAAGCACGAGCACCTCCTATCAGGATGTAAAAAAAACTCATGTCAGAACAGCTGTATACCCAAAGGCACAACAAGGAATGGAGAGTAATCCACTGGCACATCTGCAGAAATTCAATATTCCAATATTCCAGTTCCACAAAACTCATGGAAACATGAACCAAAAGCAATCATTGAAAACAAGGAAGTAATGCCCACGTATGACCTGATGATCTCATCAAGTGTGAACATAGAAAACAAAGAACTGCTACCGGACATAATACTCAGGAACAAAGAGGAAAACACAGCATTGCTAATTGAGGTGTCAGTGCCCCTCGATTTTGGCCTTAACAACGCAGAATTCTAGAAAATGACCAAATACCAAGACCTCAAAAATGAAGTGAAAATATCCTGGAAACTGATTGTACCAGTGATTATTGGAGCAACGGGAATGATAAAGAAGAACCTTACAAAGATCTTAAAACCCATCCCTGGGAATATTACCACAAACAATCTGCAGTTGGAAGATGTCCGGGGCTCGGAGACGATCCTCAAGAGAACGCTCGGAACAAAACTTTGAGAATAAGAAAACTTCACAAACTGGTCCATGAATCATGATCCCTCAGTGAAACAGAGGTGGATGCTTTAAAACGAAACCCGGGACGACTCTGTTCCACCTTCTGAAACCCGCATATGGAGATAACAATAAACGACACACACACATGATATCATCAAGGATGCCTGAAATCGAGAGCAAGGTGCGAGCTGGGCCTGTGAGAGATGGCAATTCAAATCTAGTTGGCAGGTGTTCTTACAATCACCCATCGTAACTATCAATAAATCGTACATCGTTTTTCTTCTTCAACCTACAACTTCCATCTCATTCAATCCTGCTCCAAGTGTACTGCAAGTGCAAATGGCAGGTAAAAATCATCCATGATGATAAAAACAATTTGGAATCAAGATGATTCAGTGACTTTTCTGCAGGTTGTCCCATCTTTCAGCACTCGAGTAATAATTTGAATTTCCAAATATCATGTGAGCAAAAAAGTAAATAACAAAAAATCTCAACATTGTTGAATTGGGAAAATCCCTAACATTGCAAAAAATGAGAACAACACTCAGTAGAGCACATACCTCCGCCAGGCTGAACAGTTTACCTTTTGTATCCACTGGTAGGCCGGATCTGAACTCAAAGGTGAAGAATCACTTACTAAATTCTGGTATCTGGATCGGATCGGATTTTGACCAAAACCTAATGATTTTGTCCTCGTCACAGGAGAAATGGAGCGCAGGAGAGGATACATGGGGTGGACAAGATGGATACAGAAGGAAAGTCTCAGCAGGGAAAACTGGAAATTTGGAAGGAGAAAAGGTTAAAAACTGGAGGGAAGAACGAGATTGAAGAAGATGTGGAAGTTGATTCCATAGGTGGGAAAGAGAGGAACAAAAGAGTGGAGGTGAGCAGTGATCCTTGATTTTGGTAGGGGGTTGATGGTGGAGAATGTGATCAATGTTCTATCATAATGTTCATATTGATGTACAATATACAATTAATGCTTCCAGGAATTATTATAACAATTATCAAAACTTTTTGAAAAAGTGCTATTCCTTTTGGTTTTGTTATTGATACAAGGTAATAAAAACAAACGTTGTCAAAATGGCGGCCATTTTGTCAGTGCAAAGACAAAAATGTAGGTTTACTACTCGACTCCGCTAACAATATGCCAAGTACAGTTATCCAAAAGGTACATGGTGAACTGTGGATCTTTGCTCGAATTCCTTACTTTTGATTTGTAGCCAAGTTCCGTGCACTTGCGTACATGAGGCAACCATGATGAGTTATGTGCACCGTTTCCAGGAGTTACTCAACTCCGACACTGTAACGTTCACATAAAGAATGACACATCGCAAAGTAAGTACAACTTGCACTTTCGAATGACATAAATGAAATAATAGGATTAACTCAAGTAAAGCATCACACAAGATAAATTAGCAAGAAGGGCTGGAAGGGTCCACTCAGCGGTACAAGGGTTAGGAAAGTCAAACACTGCGCAACAGATGAATGGAAACACCAGTTCTCACTTGTTCTTGGCAAACCATTCCTACAGGATGATGCAATCACTTACTCGGAGAACTGACTGGAGCTGCAGAAAGGCCTTGCCTTTGTTCAACTCGAGGTAATAAAAAGCATTCAACAGCCAGAAATAAATGAAATGAAATCAGGAGCACTCATTTTTCACATAGCTCTTGGAATTGGAGACTCTCCCTCCCCAATGTCAAACAATTTGAAAATATGAGTGATGTGCATTTTGCAGGGAAGTGTTCTGGGACATGTGCCAGGATGTTGTGGCCCTCGGAGCATCTTACAAAAGTTCCACCTAGATATTAGCAACATTGAGAATGTGTGTTTGCAACTTTATTATTCATGTAGGCCTGTGATTCATTGAGGTTGTGCTTGTGAAAGTTTAAAAAACTCCCAGTCAGGACAGATAGTAGCTGAGACAGGGGGAGGGAGGGCCTGGCGTTTTGGATCCATTCCCAGCAGCCGCAATGCAACAAAACTGAGGTTACTGTGCCAAGTTACCGTATGTTCGCGTGTATACGCACAACTCCCTATCCAAGTAGACTGGGGGAACACAATATGTCTATTACAACTACATAACATGACACTGCTACCTTCAGTTAGTACTAGTGCATGTAGCAAGTTAACACGGTTAAAATAAACAAGGTAAACGTTAGCTCGAGTATATGGATAGTGTAAACAAGTAACAATATTATACAATAGCAGACTTGGAACTTTACAATATCTACCAAGAGAATGTTGTAGTTTTTAGGTTACTTTGCCAAAAAAAATTTGTACATCGGACAAAAATAGAATTAAGCAGTTTATACACTTGGCCTTGATCCGATTTAAAAGAAACATAACAATTCTTGCTTTGTTGAGGTTTACAAGAAAAATATTTCTGTTGCACATTGCAACTGAATAAGGGTGTCACTTTCAAATCTGCCATGACTATGTTTGGCAGTGCGGGGTGGATCCTGACCGATGGAACCGAGAAATACGGCCATGTTGGAGCAGGCGGTGTGCTGCCTGCCCGATAGAGCCGTATTAGCATGCCTGAGACATAGGGCCCATCTTGATTCGAGGCAGGTTGCTAGGCCCTGCTGGCACGGTTTGCCGCTCCGTGTTGTTTGGAAACAAACGTTTTTTTTCCACAAAAGTTGGCAAGCACTACCGGGGCCTGCCTCGCAGCTCCCAGGCAGCGCCTTGGCAGAATTGTGAGGCCGTGTGAAGGAATGGCAAGCTCGGGTGAAGTCGGAATACACTCCGATGGTGGTATTCAAGGTAAACTGCTGTAATTTGTGGCAACATTGGAGATAAAATTTGACCTTCTTTCCTTTTCAAGTTGAATATGTTGCTGTGAAAGGTTTTGGCTTTTGCACAGAGTTTTAACAATGTCGTGGCAGTAACATTACATGCCGACCGTCAACTTGCTTACGTGCGTAGGCCGCATGAAATTTTCTGAATCTTCTAAACACAAAAAAGCAACAAATGCTAAGAGCATATTGACCTGATGTTTATATTTTAATGGTACAGTAGGGGTTTGTGCGCAAAGCTCAATGAAAGGTTGTGCAGGATGCCTTCAAACACTTGCTCGGCCTTAGGATGTGGAGGTTGCTACAAAATGGCTGCCGCCCACCATTTTGTGCAGAGTGAAGATTGATGGACCAAGTTTTGGGGGGAAGGAGAGGTGGGGTGGATATGGGGTTTAAACAATGCGCAATTGATCACTGAACCCCCAGCTTCGATCTTGCCCGTTCACATAATTATATGTCTCGATTAATCTATTTGGGCGGCATTCCGTTTTGAATCTGTCCAACATCCAATTGCCTTGCGCTGTGAAACTCAAATCCAGCCAGGCCAATTCTGTAAATGTATAACCACCAAATCAGTACCAATATCATGAAAATGCCATAAAAATCATAATAATCGCACAAATGTGGAGCCTTCAATTTTGTTCCATAATACGTGGTTTCTGGAAGCAATATAAGGTACACTAATACTTAAAGATATCTTTGTGCCATAAACAATAAACTCATGACTGGCCGACAGGTTTATAAGGGGGACGTGCAGTGAATATCCTACACTCCACAACATTGGTAAGCATCTTCTACCTCCACCTCTACCTTTAATTTTTCAGCCATCACTATCTTCCTCTGCCCCCTCCCATATAAGGCTTATATTGTCCCCTTCGGCCCAACCACCTCCACTGCCCTTTCAGGTTTCCACTTCCCCAGACCTCTCCTTTGTCTACCATTGCATTCATAAATCCAGTGCTTTTTTTCCCCATCCTGCCTGGTTAGCTGATGGTCAAGTGCTCCTACTACCTCAGATCCTGCTCACATGCAACAACCTGCATTCAATGCCTTACTTTGAGGTGCAAGCATGCATTGTGGTGCTTGGTCTTACACCATCTTACAACTTCCCTGCTTTCCACTCTACAACCTCCCTTTTCTTGAAATATGTTGCCTCCCCTCCCACTCTCTCTCTCTTGCTTTTCCTCCCCTCCAGCTTTGCTTCCTCTCCCCCTGCCCTACTCGCACCACAACCCCATTCGTGCTCTGATCTTCAAGTCTATTTGGTACGCCAACATCCGTGGTCTCAGATGCAACCTCGACAACCTCCACCTTCCTGTTCACTTCATCGTCATCTGACATGTGTACCTTTGTGAAAGCTTCCTCTCCAGTGATGTATCAAACTCCATAATTTTTCTTCATGGATAGTCTCTTCGCCACTGCCTTACCCAGCCTATCCAAGGTACTGGAGGAGGTGATGCTGTTTTAGCATGTAATACTCTTCCCTATATAACTTGTTCCTTCTTTTTCTCCTTCTAATAATAATCAAAAGTGTCTCATGCTGAATCTTCCTCTCTACAACAACCTGTTTTACCCTTCAGCAACAACCTTTATTTTGTGTGCTGTATCATCACAACAATGACATCACCCAAGCAACAATGACACCATATTTAATGTCCTCTCTGATGAAGCGGACCTCCACCTATTTGCTCATCCTTTGTGACTATGTTAACTGTCACAATGCTGATTAGCTGACAATTGGTCTTGTGACCTTCAAACATGTCATTGGAGTAAAAACCTTCAGCGAGGCCCAGCCTCTCTCTCTCTCTTTTCATTTCATGCTCCAACTTTTATACACAAATAGTCCATGTCTGCGGACATGATTTTAGAGAAAGGCACTGGAGATATCTGCTCTTTTCAGGAAACAAGAATGGTATGAATGCACCTTGATTATGAAGATGAACAGAAGGCACGATTGTGGGATGAGGTAGTAGATTGTATAGTTTGGGGGTGTAAACCCCATGAATGAAAAAAATAAACTGTACAACCTACTGTCTTGACTCACGGCATTGCCATTGCATCAAGATCTTGAACGAACAGTCGACAGATGTCTCGAAGAGTGGAAATCTTGAAGAAAAACTTAAATAATGTGCACGCTCACTATTTTCAAGCACTTGGTGCCTGGAAAATTAAGGATGTAAGATAATAAGTTATTGTCATTATATAATCACAAGGGTGGCAAATTAGAGAGGTCGTTGAACTGGCGTTACTGAGGAACATTGTCCATTCTAAAGAGAAATCAAGACAAACGATTGAAAAAAAATCTGACAAAAAATAACAAGATTCTGTCGATGCTGAAGACCCAATCAGGAAGATTTCCCTTCTGTGACACGTTGGAGTGGAACAGCCAAAATGAAGGAATGAATGATTGAAAAATATTTTGTGTCCTACTTGAAAATATATAAAATAATGCAAGCCTTGCAAGGATAACTAGAACGGCACTCGGTAGAGTGCACACCTCCGCCAGGCTCAACAGTTTACACGTTGTATCCCACTGATAGGCCGGATCTGGCTTGTTCTTGTCACTTACACAACTCATCCACCAAGTTTTGTCCGAATCCGTCCAAAACCTTTCGAGATATCGTGCTATACAGTGCCTACAAAAAGTATTCACACGCCATGACTTTTTCACATTTTGCTGTGCTACGGCCCGAATTTAAAATGGATGAAATTGAGATTTTTTTTGTCACTGATTGACACAAAATACCACATAACGGTGCAACCCGTAAACTTTTTACTCTTTTAATTAACTTCTAGAATGTTCAAAATTCCAAAGAGCACAATGAGCTCCATCATTAGGAAAATGAAAGAATATGGAACTACGCACTCTTCCTAGAGCTGGCCCTCCGACCAAACTGAGCAACCGGGCAAGAAGGACCTTGGTCAGGGAGGTGACCAAGAACCCAATGACCACTCTGACAGCACTACAGAGTTCCTTGGCTGAGATGAGAGAACCTGCCGGGAGGACAACAGTCTCTGCAGCACTTCACAAATCTAGGCTTTATGAGAGAGCGACCAGACCGAAGCCACTCCTGAAAAAAAGGCACATGACAGCACACCTGGAGTTTGCAAAACGGCACGTGAAAGACTGAGAGCACAAGGCAAAATATTGTGGTGATGAGACAAAAATTGAACTCTTTGGCCTGAATGCAAAGGGCTATGTCTGGCGGAAACTGAGCACATCTCATCATCCATCTAACACCATCTCTAGCATGAAGCATGGTGGTGGCAGCATCATGCTATGGAGATGCTTTTCAGCAGCAAGGACTGGGAGACTTGTAAGGATGGAGGGAACAATGAATGGAGCCAAATACAGGCAAATCCTTGAGGAGAACCTGCTTCAGAGTGAAAAAGACCTTAGACTGTGGTGAAGATTTATGTTCCAACAGGAGAATGAACTCAAACATACAGCCAAAGCAACACTAGAATGGCTTCAGAACAAGAACCTGAAAGTCCTTGAGTGGCCCAGCCATAGCCCAGACTTGAATCCCATTGAAAATCTGTGGAAAGACTTGAAGATTGATGTTCACTGATGCTCTCCAATCCCCATCCAACTTGACAGAGCTTGAGCAAATCTGCAAGGAAGAATGGGAGAAACTCCCCAAATCCGCATGTGCAAAGATGATACAGACATACCCAAGAAGACTTGAAGCTGTAATCGCTGCCAAAGGCGCTTCTACAGAGTATTGACTGAGAGGGCTGAATAATATTTATGTAAATTAAAAATTTGTCTTTTATTTTCAATACATTTGTTAACAGATGTCTCGGTTGTAAATTATTCTTAAAACATGTTTTCGCTTTGTCATTATGGGTTATTTGGTGTAGAACAGTGACAAAAATCTCAATTTAATGCATAAATTCAGGCTGTAGCAATACAATGTGAAAAAAGTCAAGGGGTGTGAATACTTTCTGAAGACGCTGTATTTAATTTTTGGCCTCATCACTCAATGGTGAAGAATAATTTAAAGAATTGTAGCATCCGGCTATGGATCTTCACCAAAATCTAATCATTTAGTCCTTGTCACACACCCAACCTGTCCACCAAGTTCTGTCCGAATTTGTGCACATGTTTTTGAGATATCCTGCACCCAACAGACAAACAAACAATAAACATGTCGTGCATAGCATGATACTTGTGAGATCCCTAAAATAAGTTGTTGACCTTCAGCCTATGTTGATCGTTTGCCCTATGTTGACTTCAAGAATAATTGGTGGTTGAATTCAGTGACATGACATGCAAATCCTCTTCAAGTTCCATTTTCTCTCCTGAAAGTCCTTGTAGCGTCCACCTTGTTTATCCCGTGTACCCCGCCCCATCCCTCTCCATTCCACAGATCACTTGATGTCCCTGTTCTCTCCTGTTGTTGTACTTCCCTCTCTATCTCCCTCTCTTGTCTCCCGCTCCCTTTATTGTATGTTGTATGTGTTAGCTCTTATACGAGCCTCGACTTAGTATAGGTAAAAAAAATTTTTATAAGTCAATCGCATGAGAGTTTACAATTTTTGGAATTTCTTCTAGGTTGACCTTTAGACCTCAAAAATAATTGGTGGTTGAATATAGTGACCTAATATGCAAATCCTCCTCAAATTTCAAGTCAATCAGATGAAAATTGCAATTTTAGAAATTTGGTCTATGTTGACCTTTTGGCCTATGCTTATCTCAAAAATAATTGGTGGTTAAATTCAGTAACCTGATGTGCAAATCCTAGTCAAAATTCATATCAATTGGATGTAAATTGAGGATTTTAGAAATTTGAAAAGGTTGTTGACCTTTAGCCTATGCTGACCTTTTGGCCTATGTTGATCTCAAAAGTAATTGGTGGTTGAATTCAGTTAGCCGATATGAAAATTCTATTCAAATTTCAAGTAAATCGGATAAAAATGGAGGGTTTTTAGAAATTTGAAAAGGTTGTTGACCTTTAGCCTGTGCTGACCTTTTGACTTCAAAAATAAATAGGATTCTGTTGGACCTCCAACTCTACCATTTGGTGGACGTTTATTGAAGATCGGTTTAAAATTGTGACCGGTAGGCAAGTATAAGTGAGCGTACAGACAAACACACAGACAAACACACAAACTGGAGTGATCAACATACTTGGCAAAAAACAAAATTATTTTATCAAGTGATAACACAAACAACAAACCAATATACTTGAAAAATCTTCGACTTTCGTAAGTAACAAACAGACAGACAGGGGTGAAAACACAACTCCCGTCTATGTTCGCTGGAGGAGTAATGAACAGCATTCCTCTCTATCTATTGTTGAGATTTGTACAAAGGATCAGTAGTTGTGGTTAATCGTGGCAAAGAGACAATTCCTAGCTGTAGCTGTGAAAAGCATGCAATACGGCCATACGCCAATACGGCCATACGGCCATACGGCCATACGGCCATACAGCCATACGGCCATACGGCAATACGGCCATACGGCAATACGGCAATACGGCAATATGACAATACGGCAATCCGGCCATACGGCAATAGGGCAATACGGCCATACAGCAATACAGCCATACGGCAATACGGCAAAATGGCAATACGGAAAAACGGCAATACGGAAAAACGGCAATACGGCAATACGGCCATACGGCAATAAGGAAAAACGGCAATACGGAAAAACGGCAATACGGAAAAACGGCAATACGGCAATACGGCAATAAGGAAAAACTGCAATACGGAAAAACGGCAATACGACAATACAGCCATACGGCAATGCGACAATACGGCAATACAACAATACGGCAATATGACAATATGGCAATATGACAATACGGCAATACGGCCATACGACAATACGGCCATACGGCAAAATGACAATACGGAAAAACGGCAATACGGAAAAACGGCAATACGGCCATACGGCAATAAGGAAAAACGGCAATACGGAAAAACGGCAATACGGCCATACGGCAATAAGGAAAAACGGCAATACGGAAAAACGGCAATACGACAATACAGCCATACGGCAATGCGACAATACGGCAATACAACAATACGGCAATATGACAATATGGCAATATGACAATACGGCAATATGACAATACGGCAATACAACAATACGGCAATATGACAATATGGCAATACAACAATACGGCAATATGACAATACGGCAATACAACAATACGGCAATATGACAATACGGCAATACAACAATACGGCAATATGACAATATGGCAATATGACAATACGGCAATATGACAATATGGCAATATGACAATACGGCAATATGGCCATACGACAATACGGCCATACGACAATACGGCCATACGGCAAAATGGCAATACGGAAAAACGGCAATACGGAAAAACGGCAATACGGCAATACGGCCATACGGCAATAAGGAAAAACGGCAATACGGAAAAACGGCAATACGGCCATACGGCAATAAGGAAAAACGGCAATACGGAAAAACGGCAATACGACAATACAGCCATACGGCAATGCGACAATACGGCAATACAACAATACGGCAATATGGCAATATGACAATACGGCAATATGGCCATACGACAATACGGCCATACGACAACACGGCAAGGTACGATTGCTGTGCTTCGAGGGTGAGGTAGTAGGTTGTATTGTTCAAGGACAAAGATGTCTACATTTCAGTTAACGGTACAGCCTATTACCTTCCCCACTACACGGTAGCAGCAAAAAGGTCTTTTGAAGGTACAACAGAAGAAGTGCCATTTCATTCCATCACCGATCCAACATACCGGAAAAGATCCAAAATAGCCTTGTGGTCAAGAAATGAGCTCAAACTTCAGGGCCGCACAAACTCCACCGAAAGATTCATTTATCCGTAGCACGTCGGACTTTTCTTTTCTTTATTTGAAAATTACAAACAAGGCTGGGAGATGTCCATGCCCATGATGTCCATGAATGCACCTCTCATTCATGAAAAAAAAAAAAAAAAAAAAAATACAAAGAAAAGGCCGGAAGGATTGATAAAGCACTGTTCAAATGAATAAGTGTTACTTTAGGTTTTCTGTTTAATCCCAAATGGCTCCGGTTCCTTATAAATAATTTAAATACAGAATAAAAATAAAATATTTAACTGTAAAACGCTGGCAATAGCTACAAGAGAAACATTTTGTAGCTGCCGAAACATCTTAGCTAAAAAAAAAAAAGAGGAAAAAGCATTTACATTGCAACTGCCGCTTCACTTGCATAAAGACAGGATGATGAAGAGCTGATTAACACTCAAACTTCCAGTCATTCGTTCCCATAAGTAGATGAACACTTGCACGTAATGGCGTGTCCAAACAAGACACACACACACACATACACACACACACACACACACACACACACACACACACACACACACACACACACACACAGGAATTATTCGGTGACACCACCTTCATAAACAAAAGGATTGCTTGGGACTTCATAATTGGACAAGACGTTAGGCCATTTGTGGCAAAAAGCAGAATCGTAAAAATAAGCACCGATATGTCCTCACGGTTGCTTCCTGGTATTGCAGGATGAGTTTTCCGCTATAGTCACTATGGTTCACTGCTCACAGTTGCTTCCTGGTATTGCAGGATGAGTTTGCCGCTATGGTCACTATGGTTCACTGCTCACGGTTGCTTGCTGGTATTGCAGGATGAGTTTGCCGCTATGGTCACTGTGGTTCACTGCTCACGGTTGCTTCCTGGTATTGCGGGATGAGTTTGCCGCTATAGTCACTATGGTTCACTGCTCACAGTTGCTTCCTGGTATTGCAGGATGAGTTTGCCGCTATGGTCACTGTGGTTCACTGCTCACGGTTGCTTCCTGGTATTGCGGGATGAGTTTGCCGCTATGGTCACTATGGTTCACTGCTCACAGTTGCTTCCTGGTATTGCAGGATGAGTTTGCCGCTATGGTCACTATGGTTCACTGCTCACGGTTGCTTGCTGGTATTGCAGGATGAGTTTGCCGCTATGGTCACTGTGGTTCACGGCTCACGGTTGCTTCCTGGTATTGCGGGATGAGTTTGCCGCTATAGTCACTATGTTTCACTGCTCACAGTTGCTTCCTGGTATTGCAGGATGAGTTTGCCGCTATGGTCACTATAGTTCACTGCTCACGGTTGCTTGCTGGTATTGCAGGATGAGTTTACCGCTATGGTCACTATGGTTCACTGCTCACGGTTGCTTCCTGGTATTGCAGGATGAGTTTGCCGCTATGGTCACATTGGTTCACTGCTCACGGTTGCTTCCTGGTATTGCGGGATGAGTTTACCACTATGGTCACTATGGTTCACTGCTCACAGTTGCTTCCTGGTATTGCAGGATGGGTTTGCCGCTATGGTCACATTGGTTCACTGCTCACAGTTGCTTCCTGGTATTGCAGGATGAGTTTGCTGCTATGGTCACGATGGTTCACTGCTCACGGTAGCTTCCTGGTATTGCAGGATGAGTTTGCCGCTATGGTCACATTGGTTCACTGCTCACGGTCGCTTCCTGGTATTGCGGGATGAGTTTGCCGCTATGGTCACTATGGTTCACTGCTCACGGTAGCTTCCTGGTATTGCAGGATGAGTTTGCCGCTATGGTCACATTGGTTCACTGCTCACGGTTGCTTCCTGGTATTGCAGGATGAGTTTACCGCTATGGTCACTATGGTTCACTGCTCACAGTTGCTTCCTGGTATTGCAGAATGAGTTTGCCGCTATGGTCACTGTGGTTCACTGCTCACGGTTGCTTCCTGGTATTGCGGGATGAGTTTGCCACTATGGTCACATTGGTTCACTGCTCACGGTTGCTTCCTGGTATTACAGGATGAGTTTGCCACTATGGTCACTGTGGTTCACTGCTCACGGTTGCTTCCTAGTATTACAGGATGAGTTTGCCGCTATGGTCACCATGGTTCACTGCTCACGGTTGCTTCCTGGTATTGCAGGATGAGTTTGCTGCTATGGTCACTGTGGTTCACTGCTCACGGTTGCTTCCTAGTATTACAGGATGAGTTTGCCGCTATGGTCACTATGGTTCGCTGCTCACGGATGCTTCCTGGTATTGCGGGATGAGTTTGCTGCTATGGTCACTGTGGTTCACTGCTCACGGTTGCTTCCTGGTATTGCGGGATAGGTTTGCCGCTATGGTCACCATGGTTCACTGCTCACGGTTGCTTCCTGGTATTGCAGGATGAGTTTGCCACAATGGTTCACTGCTCCCGGTTGATTCCTGGTATTGCGGGATGAGTTTGCCGCTATGGTCACTATGGTTCACTGCTCACGGTTGCTTCCTGGTATTGCGGGATGAGTTTGCCACTATGGTCACTATGGTTCACTGCTCCCGGTTGCTTCCTGGTATTGCGGGATGAGTTTGCCGCTATGGTCACTATGGTTCACTGCTCCCGGTTGCTTCCTGGTATTGCGGGAAGAGTTTGCCACTATGGTCACTATGGTCACTATGGTTCACTGCTCCCGGTTGCTTCCTGGTATTGCGGGATGAGTTTGCCGCTATGGTCACTATGGTTCACTGCTCACGGTTGCTTCCTGGTGTTGCGGGAAGAGTTTGCCACTATGGTCACTATGGTTCACTGGTCACGGTTGCTTCCTGGTATTGCAGGATGAGTTTGCCGCTATGGTCACTATGGTTCACTGCTCATGGCCGATTTTGGAGATCCTTCGGGGGAGCGTGGAACCGACGATCCCGTTTCCGAAGCGGAACACAAATGGTCCCTCCGCGTAGGGCTGCCGTGAGCGACGGCTTCGGGGAACGAGGTCGATTCACTCATTCCGGACATCTGCTCCGTGAAATCGGTGATGATGACCGTGACGCTGCCCACGGTCACGGCGAGGTGCTGTGGGCTGCTCCGGTCTACGTTCTTGAGCGCAGGCCTGCGGACCAGGAAGCAAGGGTGGCCATCCAGAGAAAAGAAAACATTCCGGTGTTAACGAGGATTATTAGAAAGTTTCCCTAAGCAAGCATCTCATCTCATTCATCCCGAATGTGTCCTCAAAGGAACAGGCCACCTCTTCGGATACTTTCATGTTCTTCAGCTAAGTTCTGCATCTCATGCAGCATTGGATGATATATTCGATATTTATTTATTTACATACAAATTTTTCAATGTCACTTCAATTTTACACAACATCTAAAACTACACAACAGGTGTTCGGTTATTTAAATTATCTGCACGATTCTGTCCTTTTTACTAGAGCAGGGTGCATACAAATCCAAAAATTCACGAGAGGACATTTACAGGAAGGAAAGAGAGGAAAAGATAAACACAAAAATGAGGGAATACAATGATGTTGAAGAAAAAGGGAGGGTAGGTGAGCTAGGTATGGGGTGGGGTTAGGTGAGATGGGTATGGGTTTGGGAGAGTAGATGAGCTAGGTATGGGATGGGGTTAGGTGAGATGGGTATGGGTTTGGGAGAGTATGTGAGCTAGGTATGGGGTGAGGGAAGTAGCTGAGTTGGATATAGGGAGGTGGGGGCTAGGTGAGATGGGTATGGGTTTGGGAGAGTATGTGAGCTAGGTATGGGGTGAGGGAAGTAGCTGAGTTGGATATAGGGAGGTGGGGGCTAGGTGAGATGGGTATGGGTTTGGGAGAGTATGTGAGCTAGGTATGGGGTGAGGGAAGTAGCTGAGTTGGATATAGGGAGGTGGGGGCTAGGTGAGATGGGTATGGGTTTGGGAGAGTATGTGAGCTAGGTATGGGGTGAGGGAAGTAGCTGAGTTGGATATAGGGAGGTGGGGGCTAGGTGAGATGGGTATGGGTTTGGGAGAGTATGTGAGCTAGGTATGGGGTGAGGGAAGTAGCTGAGTTGGATATAGGGAGGTGGGGGCTAGGTGAGATGGGTATGGGTTTGGGAGAGTATGTGAGCTAGGTATGGGGTGAGGGAAGTAGCTGAGTTGGATATAGGGAGGTGGGGGCTAGGTGAGATGGGTATGGGTTTGGGAGAGTATGTGAGCTAGGTATGGGGTGAGGGAAGTAGCTGAGTTGGATATAGGGAGGTGGGGGCTAGGTGAGATGGGTATGGGTTTGGGAGAGTATGTGAGCTAGGTATGGGGTGAGGGAAGTAGCTGAGTTGGATATAGGGAGGTGGGGGCTAGGTGAGATGGGTATGGGTTTGGGAGAGTATGTGAGCTAGGTATGGGGTGAGGGAAGTAGCTGAGTTGGATATAGGGAGGTGGGGGCTAGGTGAGATGGGTATGGGTTTGGGAGAGTATGTGAGCTAGGTATGGGGTGGGGTTAGGTGAGATGGGTATGGGTTTGGGAGAGTATGTGAGCTAGGTATGGGGTGAGGGAAGTAGCTGAGTTGGATATGGGGAGGAGGGGGCTAGGTGAGATGGGTATGGGTTTGGGAGAGTAGGTGAGCTAGGTATGGGGTGTGGAAGTAGCTGAGTTGGATATGGGGAGGTGGGGGCTAGGTGAGATGGATATAGGGTGAGAGGGGGGGGATTAGGTGAGTTAGGTATGGGGTGCCTGGGGTGGGGTTAGGTGAGATGGGTATGGGGTGGGAGACATGCAATATGTTTGGTGAGTTAGGCATGGGTTTTTGGGGTTAAGGGGAGTTTGGTATGGGATGGAGGAAGAGGGTAGGAGAGTTAGTCATGGGGTAGGATGGGTAGGAGGCGAGTTCGATATGGGTTTGTGGAGGAGGGGTGGAAAGAAGGTTGGGAGATATAGGAACAAGAGAAAGGGAGATAAAAAAGAATGTGAGGGAAAGAAGGTTGGGAGATAATGTATGGCAGGTTCAGTGAATATTTCACCACTTTTGTTCCGTATGTGGTCTCCAATATTACACAGATGGAAAACACGTAACCTTGGTCATCCAGTTAAAAGGTTGGACAAGTAACTGAGGTCAACGCAACTTGAGGGTGTTCATTTTGCATTCGCCAAACGATCGACGATCTAACTTGATAAAGATGCACACTCTCCTCCAAGCTGTCTGGCCTGGGTTCAAATCCCGACCCGGCTATAAACTGTCATCCTGGTGTTTCACACAATGTGTGTGCCGTTAAACAGGGGCCCGTTTGCCAGCATGGGATGGTGGACGTTAAAGATCCCATGGTGTCCTTCGCAAAGAGTAGGTGAGTATCGCCGGCACCATGGCCAAATTCCAAATTCCTGCCATAACTATGTGAATGGCAGGCCTGGCCAGCCAGTTCGTGAATGACCTGGACCAATGTCTTGGTATTTTAGGCTATTTGGGTCTTCTTGAGCCTCAGGGCCTTCAAGGGTATTTTGAATCTTTGGGGTGTCTTTGGGTTATTCGGGGTATTTTGGGTCTTTAAGGGTATTTTGGGTCTTGGTGGTCTTAAGGGTCTTGGGGGACTTAAAGGGTCGTCAAAGGTCTGAGGGGTCTCAACAGTGTAAATGTAATTAAGAGGGTGTTAATTACCCTGCGCTCGTGAAGTGAAAAGCAGGGTTAGGCATTCAGTTGCGTGCGTACGTGTGGCGTGTGTACGTCTCTGCATTATTAAAATTCATTTTCTCGACAACGTTTGGTCTGATTGACACAAAATGTTACCATAGGAGCGCCTGCGCCTGTATAAAAATTTTTTACTCATAATTATGGCGTCATAGGTCACGTGGTATGGACGCCATCTTGGAAAAACGTTACACCTCTATATCTCCCAAACCGGTCAATGAAAAAAAATTGAATCATAGCTCATTGTCAAGTACTTCCGATGGGGAATAAGATATGTTGATGATGATGTCATCGGTGCCTTCATTATGACGTCATAATTTGAAAAGTACAAAAAAGTACAACGCTTGATCTGATCAGTATGAAAAACAAATAATTCTGTAACTGTTAATCTGATGGACACGAAATTTTCACCATAGGAGCACTTCCTCCTGTAGAACTTTTAAATGATAAGTATAACGTCATAGGTCACGTGGTACAGGCGCCATCTTGGAAAAACTTTGCACCTCTATATCTCTGAAACCACTCCATGGAAAAAAAAATTCAATATGGCTCATTGTCAACGACTCCCCATGGGGAATAAGATATGTTAATGATGATGTCATCTGTGCCTTTGTTATGACGTCATAATTGAACAAGTACAACGCTTGATCCAATCAGTATGAATTTTTTTTTTCTCTGCAACTGTTGGTCTGATGGACGCAAAGTTTTCACCACAGGAGCGTCTCCTCCTGTAGAATATTTTAATGATAATTGTGACGTTATAGGTCATGTGTTACAGGCGCCATCTTGGAAAAACCGAAAAACGTTGCACCTCTATATCTCCAAAACCGCTCCATGGAAAAAATTTAAATGTGGCTCATTGTAAATAACTCCATATGGGGAATAGGTGTTGTTAACGATTAAGTCATTGGGGTCTTAATTATGAGTCATAATTCGACAGGGACAACGTTTAGTCTGATCAGTTTGAAATGTATTGAGCGTGATCCACACAACAATTATATTAGAGAATATAAATTAATGATGTCATCGCTCACGTGATCTGGCAGCCATATTGGATCAAAGAAAAAAAAACCTTAAAAAACGGAAGAGTTGGTTCGCACCAAGTTGAATGCGCAGGGTAAGTATTCTATGAACACCATGTAGTTTGCTTATTATTGTTATTATCAGCATATAAGACCATTTAAGACCCTTTGCTTCGCATATATATTTAATCAAAAGATAGTATGTTGTGCTTCACAAACATATTGCATGTCTATCTGTGAGTTTTTTTTTTTTTTTTTTTTTTTTTTTTTTTTTGTATACAAGATCGAGGCTCGTGAAAGAGCGAACATTAATCACACAGAAAGACAAACCGACACATAAAACATATAACATCGGGAGCGGTAGACAAGATGGGGAGAGAGGGGGAAGGACACAAACACAACATTTGAGAGCAGGGACCGAGAGACATGGAGACATCGAGAGATCTGAGAGAGGGCGAGGGCTTTGGGGGGGGGGGGCATGGGAAGGGGGCGGTGGGAGAGGTATAAAACATATGGACACTGCCAGGACTTCCAGGAAAGAAGTTGGAATTTCAAACAAGGTGGATCTGGGGTGAATTAGCGGGGGTAGAAAAGATCAAGGTTTTGGATGGGGGAAGATAAGAGATGGTGGTGAACAGCTGTTTTAAAGACCTGGAGGGAGGAGTGGGATTGAAGGGAGTGAGGGAGTTTGTTCCAGAGGCGGGAGAAAAGAGGAATGAAAGAGTGAAGGTGAGCAGAGAGCCGAGATTTCGGCAGTTTAACCATCAGAGGGTTGCTGGCAGATCTTGTGCGACCTGTAGGAATATTTGGGGGACAGAGCACAGAGAGAGCTGGGGGTGCAAGGCCGGAGAGGAGTCGGTAGAAGACAGAAAGACCACCTACCTGCCTGCGGTGAGTGAGTGAAAGGCCCTCAGAGATAGCTTCATCGCGGGAGATTCCAATAATTCTGAAAGCTTTGGTTTCAACAGCGTGAAGCCGAGCTAGGTGTGAGGCAGGAGCACCGGCCCATAGGGGAGAACAGTATTCCATTGAGCTGCGGATGAAAGCCTTGTATGTGGTGAGGAGCTCAGGTGTGCCGAGGAAGGACTTCGCACGACGGAGGATGCCCAGTCGGCGACTGGCTTTGGAGGCCAGCTTGGAAATGTGGTTTTCCCAAGAAAGATCATGGCAGATAGTGAGACCCAAAATCTTGAGCGACAGAACTTCTTGGAGAGGATTGTTGAGAAAGTAGATGGGAGGGTTGTCCAGTCGATCTTTTCGGAGAGACATAGTAAGAGTGTGAGATTTGTCAGGATTGAAAGACATGTTCCACTTGTTTGACCAGTCTGTGATTTTGTCCAGGTCTTCAGAGAGTGAGGAGGCAGCAGACTGCCGATCTGAGGGAAGAGGAATGGAGCGGCAGAGAGTGGAGTCATCAGCAAAGAGATAGAGAGGATTTTCGAGAGAGTCAGAGAGATCATTGATGAAGACCAGAAAAAGCACGGGGCCCAGAACACTGCCTTGGGGAACTCCAGCCTGAACAGGAAGAGGAGATGAGAGAAACCCATTCAGGGCCACACGTTGACGACGACTAGAGAGGAAGTCCGCCAGCCATGCGTGGAGATTTCCATGGATACCAAAGGAGGAGAGTTTGGTGAGCAGAGCGGGGTGCCAGACCGTGTTTCAATCGGGAGGTAAAATTAGGTGAAACACGAAAAAGTATCTTAGAGAACACGTAGTTGTTGCTGTTGTTGGCATCATGGGCATGGCTGTGGTAGTTTGTGTGCTCCTTCTACGTCCAACACACTTCATTCTAAAGAGTCCCTGTTGTCGTATAATAATAAGAAAGAAAAGGTATTGTTGGAACATTGATCATACACACATTCCCCCACACACACATACACACATTACCCCGCACACACATACACACATTCCCCCACACACACATACACACATTCCCCCGCACACACATACACACATTCCCCCACACACACATACACACATTCCCCCACACACACATACACACATTCCCCCGCACACACATACACACATTCCCCCACACACACATACACACATTCCCCCACACACACATACACACATTCCCCCACACACACATACACACATTCCCCCACACACACATACACACATTCCCCCACACACACATACACACATTCCCCCACACACACATACACACATTCCCCCACACACACATACACACATTACCCCGCACACACATACACACATTCCCCCACACACACATACACACATTCCCCCACACACACATACACACATTCCCCCACACACACATACACACATTCCCCCACACACACATACACACATTCCCCCACACACACATACACACATTCCCCCACACACACATACACACATTCCCCCACACACACATACACACATTCCCCCACACACACATACACACATTCCCCCACACACACATACACACATTCCCCCACACACACATACACACATTCCCCCACACACACATACACACATTCCCCCACACACACATACACACATTCCCCCACACACACATACACACATTCCCCCGCACACACATACACACATTCCCCCACACACACATACACATGCCACGCATGCACACGCCAAACACACCACACACACGCACGCTGCTCCTTTTAGTAATTATTTTTATTTTATGTAGTAAGGCAAATACTTTAGAACCGACAAATATCTGAAACTCAATTATGTTTTGGAAAACAAATAAAAATTAAAACTGCAAGCAGTGATGCAGGAGCCCAAGCCATGACGTCATCAATTTTTGTTTTGTTTTTCATTTCCAGACCATGTGACCGATCAAAAATAAATTTCATATTCACGTTATTATTGATGCGTAGATGCCACAAAACATGTTTCATGGTAATCGGAGACATCAACGTTTTTGGCAACCCACTTCACCGATGACGTCATATTGAACAACTTTTTGCACCACGAGTAGTTAGTTGATCATAACCCAACAATAATCAAATCAATAACATTTGCGGCTTCGGAGAAGATTATTTTTTAAGTTTTCGCTTAAATCG
Source organism: Myxine glutinosa (assembly GCF_964187855.1). Lineage (NCBI taxonomy): Eukaryota > Metazoa > Chordata > Myxini > Myxiniformes > Myxinidae > Myxine > Myxine glutinosa. The sequence goes on along the minus strand of NC_136271.1, from coordinate 89,691,198 downwards.
AAGCTGGTTGCCATGGTGATCACAAAATCAACATTCGGGAATAAGATGGCATCAATTCCCATTGGCCCCAACATTCCTGGAAAGTTTCCACTTAAACGGAGCAACAGTGCTACATCTTCCACAAAATTCGATGGAAAGAATAATAAGTCTAGTAACAATAGGTGACCAAGTCTTTCATATACTTGGTCCCCTAATTACCTCCAGGTGATCTATTCCTGTGTACCTTCATGTTACACCAACTCCACCCCCCACCCCCCTTCCAGCCCCCATCCATATCCCCCAGCAAGATGGATCAAGTTTCCAAAAGAGCCCATTGTGTTCACTCAAACGGCACACAATGCGTTTAGCTGGAATACACCTGGAACATAACACATGCATACACCTGGAAGAGAACACGTGCATACACCTGGAACATAACACATGCATACACCTGGAAGAGAACACGTGCATACACCTGGAACATAACACATGCATACACCTGGAAGAGAACACGTGCATACACCTGGAACATAACACATGCATACACCTGGAAGAGAACACGTGCATACACCTAGAACAGAACATGCACATACACCTGGAAAAGAACACGAGCATACACCTGGAACATAACACATGCATACACCTGGAAGAGAACACGTGCATACACATGGAAGAGAACATGCACATACACCTGGAAAAGAACGCGTGCATACACCTTGAATGGAGTATGTCTAGGCTGGACTGAAACTCAGGCCCTGACCTTCCACGCTAGTGCGCCAACTACCGAGTTACACCAAACCAGGTATGCACTCAAAATGAGTGTTAGACTACTCAAAGTATTCAGAAATCATTCCAATAAGGATCAGGGGTTTGAAAGATAAACTTACCTGTCTACCTTTACTACCTTCATTAACGATCACGGGTTTGAAAGATAAACTTACCTGTCTACCTTTACTACCTTCAATAACGATCACGGGTTTGAAAGATAACTTACCTGTCTACCTTTACTACCTTCAATAACGATCACGGGTTTGAAAGATAAACTTACCTGTCTACCTTTACTCCCTTCAATAACGATCACGGGTTTGAAAGATAAACTTACCTGTCTACCTTTACTACCTTCAAAAACGATCACGGGTTTGAAAGATAAACTTACCTGTCTACCTTTACTACCTTCAATAACGATCACGGGTTTGAAAGATAAACTTACCTGCCTACCTTTACACCGCACACATCTTGCATGCCAGGAAGGCAAATAGGAAAAGTGATCACCTGGAAGAGGGAATTTTGTGACACGTGCAGTGCAGGTAAAGGTAATGATACCTCGTTGATGCGGTGACAGGGAGGACATGTTCAGAACGATTACTTTGCACAACCTGGTTCCCGATGCCCACATCATTCACCTTCTGAAAAACAGCGGAGGTTAACGAAGGGACGATGCGTTGAAGCCAGAGGTGGCGTTCGGGGTGTGCATCCCATGCGATTGCATAGAGACCCCAGATAACAAGGGGCCCCCAGATAACAAGGGGCCCCCAGATAACAAGGGACCCCCAGATAACAAGGGAACCCCAGATAACAAGGGGCCCCCAGATAACAAGGGAACCCCAGATAACAAGGGGCCCCCAGATAACAAGGGGCCCCCAGATAACAAGGGACCCCCAGATAACAAGGGACCCCCAGATAACAAGGGACCCCCAGATAACAAGGGACCCCCAGATAACAAGGGAACCCCAGATAACAAGGGGCCCCCAGATAACAAGGGACCCCCAGATGACAAGGGACCCCCAGATAACAAGGGGCCCCCAAATAACAAGGGGCCCCCAGATAACAAGGGAAACCCCAGATAACAAGGGACCCCCAGATAACAAGGGGCCCCCAGATAACAAGGGAAACCCCAGATAACAAGGGACCCCCAGATAACAAGGGGCCCCCAGATAACAGGGGAACCCCCAGATAACAAGGGAACCCCCAGATAAGAAGGGACCCCCAGATAGCAAGGGGCCCCAAGATAACAAGGGACCCCCAGATAACAAGGGGCCCCCAGATAACAAGGGGCCCCCAGATAACAAGGGGCCCCCAGATAACAAGGGCCCCCCAGATAACAAGGGGCCCCCTGTATAACAAGGAACCAGTAAATTGAGGGTCTGCAGCCTCACCTGTAATACCCTCTGCCACCACCATGGGGAGCAGCGCTACACGGCACACGTTTATGAAGATACAATAATTTGCGTCATCCCACCTTTGTAACTCCAGGTGAGGAGCCGTTAAGTCGCCACAACCCTTGCCGTATGACCCGCAGTCCCCTTGGCAAGTTTAATTGGTTGAGATTGTACAGGTAACGACCGAATACAATGACGTCAGACACCAAATTGCGTGTTTTCGTGTGATGACAGGTTGATTGGACGCACCTGGCCCTACTGGGCCATTGTTGTGTTTTTCATGGGATCCCCAAATCACTAACGCCGCCCCTTGTTGAAGCACCTGCAAAGGTGGGGAACACGAACCTGGGAATGTGCACGGTGAGGGTTAATGTACAAAACGTTGTGTAAGGGAATGATAGTACAGGTTGTGAAACAAGGCTCTGATTATCATCGGCAGGTACCTCGTGGGTGGACGAAGTCGAGACAGGTGTTCAGAACCTCCGGACCTTATACAGGTGTGTCAATTGGGCCAAGATGGAGGAGTTCCTTTTGACTCCTTATTTAGCAAATTTGAGAGAACTTGAAATAATCTATTGACTCTGACTTGGCAAAGCTCTTTGTGGTAAGATTGTGGTTGTGGTTACTTTTTGGGCTCTCTGTGGAATGATATAATACTCTGGGGGGGAGGTGG